>NC_090729.1:166660333-166669627 GCF_036898095.1 Palaemon carinicauda | reverse complement strand
TTTTTCAAAATATATGGAAGGGATTTTTGTGTGAGTTCTTGATTTTGATAAAATTTTGGTTTGCATTTACTTATACTTTATTTTCCAATGTTTAACTTTCCAAATAATTCCCTACCATGGTTAGCTAGTTAACTGTCCTAATTTTTCCTTCACATATCTTTCCCACTGGGTGAAAAAGAAGACTTTCATCTGGAATATCTCTCTCTCTCTCTCTCTCTCTCTCTCTCTCTCTCTCTCTCCAGGCGACTGACTGTTCACTCATTTTTCATGTATTTTCAATCCACTGGTGTATATTCCGTTTCGTGCTTCTAGAGCTCTCTCTCTCTCTCTCTCTCTCTCTCTCTCTCTCTCTCTCTCCTAGAAATTGAGATTACCTCTCTTCACCTAAACAACAGATTATGTCCCTAGTTGTTGGCCAACCGTTGCTGGTCGCAACTAAGGTGGAGAGAGAACGAGATAAAGAGAAGAAACCCTGACGTGAGTGACTGCGTGAGTGTCTTCTGTCTTTGTAATGTAACACTTGTCTACCATCAAAACAGAGGGGCCTCGATGATGTAATCTTCATTCTATGGAAGTGAAACCTTTCAAGAGATATTCGTTCTATGAAATATTATTTTTTTTTCTAGAGATTTTGGATTCTTAATTACCATTCCAGCATCTAGCGTCTCTAGTTAAGAATTTGTTTTGCTTCGATCGTTCATCGCCAATATCAGGACTGTCATTCGTATTAACCAATTTATAAGCTACTGTTATTCGTATTAACCAATTTATAAGCTATTTTCATTCGTAATAACTAAGTTATAAGCTGTCATTCGATTTAAGCAATTTCTAAGCTAATGTCATTCGCATTGATTAATTTATAAGTTACTGTCATTTGTATTAACCAATTTATAAGCTACTGTCATTTGTATTAACCAATTTATGAGCTGCTGCCATTCTCATTGACCATTTTATAAGCTACTCTCACTTGCATTAACCAATTTATAAGCTATTTTCATTCGTAATAACTAATTTATAAGCTGTCATTCGATTTAACCAATTTCTAAGCTAATGTCATTCGCATTAATTAATTTATAAGTTATTGTTATTTGTATTAACCAATTTATAAGCTACTGTCATTTGTGTTAACCAATTTATGAGCTGCTGCCATTCTCATTGACCATTTTATAAGCTACTCTCACTTGCATTAACCAATTTATAAGCTATTTTCATTCGTAATAACTAATTTATAAGCTGTCATTCGATTTAAGCAATTTCTAAGCTAATGTCATTCGCATTGATTAATTTATAAGTTACTGTCATTTGTATTAACCAATTTATAAGCTACTGTCATTTGTATTAACCAATTTATAAGCTGCTGCCATTCTCATTGACCATTTTATAAGCTACTCTCACTTGCATTAACCAATTTATAAGCTATTTTCATTCGTAATAACTAATTTATAAGCTGTCATTCGATTTAACCAATTTCTAAGCTAATGTCATTCGCATTAATTAATTTATAAGTTATTGTTATTTGTATTAACCAATTTTTTAAGCTACTGTCATTTGTGTTAACCAATTTATGAGCTGCTGCCATTCTCATTGACCATTTTATAAGCTACTCTCACTTGCATTAACTAATTTATATGCTGCTGCCATTCTGATTAACCATTTTATAAGCTACTCTCACTTGCATTAACCAATTTATAAGGTACTGCCATTCTCATTAACCATTTTATAAGCTACTCTCACTCGCATTAACCAATTTATATGCTGCTGCCATTCTCATTAACCATTTTATAAGCTACTCTCACTTGCATTAACCAATTTATAAGGTACTGCCATTCTCATTAACCATTTTATAAGCTACTCTCACTTGCATTAACCAATTTATATGCTGCTGCCATTCTTATTAACCATTTTATAAGCTACTCTCACTTGCATTAACCAATTTATAACCTGCTGCCATTCTCATTAACCATTTTATAAGCTACTCTCACTTGCATTAACCAATTTATAAGGTACTGCCATTCGTATAAACCAATTTAAAAGCGACCTCAAGTACGAATGGTCTTATGCAGGTCCGGTTAGGGCACTCTAGGGAGAAGAGGGTTGCCTTAATGTTTTATCTGATATTTCAGTTGATAATGAAAGTTTCCAAAGATCCAAATTTTGACCCAATTCTAAGAAATCGCTTCTGGAAGCAATTCAGATTTCAGAATTCTTGTTTGATAGTAATAATACATTTTTTTTTTTTTTATTACAGGATAAAAGAAGCATTTTATTTTGTTATTGTTGCCGCATTCATTCTAATGTTTATCTAGTAAGTTTATGGCATCTTTTATTACAAAAGAAGAATTAAAGTCCAAAGGAATTATTACCATTATCACCATCATCATTTTACTACATACCGGTATGGTTGAAAGTGAGACTTTTCACACAGAATCTCAGTACTGTGCTCTCTCTCTCTCCCTCCCTCCCTCTCTCTCTCTCTCTCTCTCTCTCTCTCTCTCTCTCTCTCCCCCGGGACTGTTCTAATTTTCTTGCAATTTTAATCCATTGGTGTATATTATTCCGTTTTGTGCTATTTCTTGAGTTCTCTCTCTCTCTCTCTCTCTCTCTCTCTCTCTCTCTCTCTTAACATACTTATCCCCGCGACTGTTCATTCATTTTCTCGCATTCTTAATTCACTGGTGTATATTATTCCGTTTCGTGCTAGTTCTAGAGTTCTCTCTCTCTCTCTCTCTCTCTCTCTCTCTCTCTCTATATATATATATATATATACATGGGTGTGTATATTTATATTAATCCATCGTTGATGCATCAGAGTACAGTTTATCAATCTGTGAACCCATTTAAGTAGCAATGTTGATAATATGAGTTCATGGTACACTACCTACGTGTGTGTACCTTGCGAATGTTAGACACATTGACAAGACGTGATAATAAACTCTTTGGAAGCCTTTGTTTGATTTCGGGACGCATTTAAAGATGGAATTTGAATGGTAGAATAATATATACTGATGATTGGTTTATTTTCAAGAAGTGTCGTGAAACGTTTAGAAAACTTTATTATTATTGAAGCTTTAAGGAAATGTATGAGATGGATGTTATTCTTGCTCATTGTGGAATGTATATTTGCTTTCTCATTATACAGAAATGTCTGTTGCTTTCTTAGAATAGCTATTTGGAATCCATATCATTGTCCAGTCATCGTACTCTTAATACCGCCAATAACTCATTAACAGTGGCATGTTGACACAAATCGGCTAAATGCCATTTTCTAACTATTGCCAGTAATTGGCTGACATTTTCATACCGAAAACATTATACTTATAAGAAATTTGCTTTTGGCAAATGTGATTAAAAGAAATTTCTTTGTAAATATAATGTGAAATGGTAAGTACAAAACATAATACCAAGAAAGGCTTATCTATATTAAGAAATTGGGGTTAAACCCCACCTTACACTACTCTTACTAATAATTTTTTAAACTATTCCTACCATGGTTAGGTAGCTAACTCCCCTCATTCTTCTTTCACCCCTCTTCCCTATCAGTTAAAAATAAATGGTTGCTCGTGTTCTCCAGACTGGTGTAGTTACTTTCTTCAATTTTTATTTGTCCTTTGGAATATTTGAGCAGCGGATCTACCTATGTGGTGTTCTCCAGCCACTGATGATTGATCAGTGACGTAATTGTTTATTTGTTGGGTCTCGGTAGAATGTCGGTTCACACAGCCAATATTTTTTTTTTTTTTTTTTTTTAAGCCAGCTAGCCATGATAGGGAATAGTTTGAGAAGTTAAGTATTAGTAAGAGTTATGTTAAGCCTGGTTTAACCACAATTTTATTTATATAAAGGTACATTTTGATGTTATTAAGTTTTATATTTATTATTTTACATTGTATTTACATAGTATATTGTCATAATTTACATTTCCTGCACGTACATTTCTTGTTAGGATAATGATTGAAGTTCACCGTGTGGCATATATGAAAATACTCTTCACTTAATTGCTCGTAATTGTTTACCTTCCAGTTTTCAGGGTTTTTCGTGTTTTTAAAAATGTGAATGTATTAATATTTACGTATGCGTTCCCATAGAAACACACAGACATATATGTTTTAAATAAATCTTTAGATATTTTACTATCGAATTCTGAATATATCTTTATTTTCCAGCTACTGGATATTCTTTTTTTTTCGGGGATAGATTTGTATTCCAAACCTGTTATAATCCCCACATGGAATGTTATTACTTTAATCTATTTCTTTTGACTAATGTAAGATCGTTTTAAGAGACGTTGGTACCTCTCTGAAGCCTTGCGGATACTACAGCAGTCAGTTTCTACGGGTGCTGGATTAGCTTCAATTGACGACTGACTTATTCTAAATGTCATTCCTTTTGTCATTTTTCATAGGGCAAAACCCCCTTTTCTCTCTCTCTCTCTCTCTCTCTCTCTCTCTCTCTCTGTGGTTTTACTTTTGAAAGGAAATTATCCTTTTGGATTGCCCTTTTTTTTATCATGTGGCTCCTGAAGCTTTGGCGTTGATACTTTTTGTGGACTCCCTTATTAAGGCCTTTCCATAACGAAAATATGTTCCCCACATCATTTTTTCCCCAAGTACATAAAGGAGGATTTTGCATAGTAATCTCATGTTGGCTCTCTTTCCCCCCCCCCTATTTTTATGAAAAGTTTAACCTCGAAGCCGCCATCCTAATTGCCAGAAATGTAAAAAAGCAAATATAAAAACAAAAGAGCGAGTCAGCAATAACACGATGAAAGAGAGCAACTGTTACGGGAACCTTTTCAGGCCAGATTGAGGTTATCTGGTTCATAATCATCATCATCATCATCATCATCTCCTCCTACGCTTATTGACGCAAAGGGCCTCGGTTAGATTTCGCCAGTCGTCTAATGTTAAGAGAAAAAGAAAGGTTCATAATGAAAGATAAAAAGAAATATTCATAATAAAAGATAAAATAAAAATATTCACCTGGAACAAAAATATCTTGGACATTTTACTTCTCTTTTATGATAGAATCTAGCTGAAAGATAAATGGCATCGTATAATTGGATGACATGCTGCTTCGGCCTATGATCGGTTGAGACGCCACATCAACATTCGAACAATAGATATAACACTGCTGAGATTGATTGATGGATATTCCTCTGTTTTTTGATCGGCTGACATAACACTGCTGTGTTTGATTGGTTAGCATCAAGGAGGTTGGTTAGCATACCACTTTGGTCATGGATTAGTTGACAGGCCATCTCAGTTATGATTGGTTGAAAGGCGACATGACACTTGATTGGTAGACATGTCATCTCGGGATTAGATTGGTGGACATTCCACCTTGGTGTTAATTGGTAGACATGTTTCTTGGGGCTTTGATTGGTGGAGATTCTACCTCATGGCTTTGATCGGTTGGCCATCATGTTGCCCAAGACCGGTACTAGTCTACAGAGCTTTTCAAATTTTTGACCCAGGAGAGGATTCCGGCTCTCCAAGCCTCCAAAAAATTGGCTGTATGCATCAGCTGCACGTACAGTTGTATACCCACTTTAGCAGACCCCTGTGGTCTAAAAGGTTCGATCACTGAGTAAACGTTAGCAGAAGCGACTGGAAAAAAAAGAAAAAAACCTTTGGAGTGCGTCAGGCAGGATGCTGCCAACAAATTAATGTTCGGCTTGAAAGTCAATCAATCAGGCTTCGTCGTTCACCTTTTTCTCTTATTTTTTTTTTCTTTTTAGTGCAAGGGAATACATAGATGGATATTCTGGCTGTGCATCATGGAAAGACTGAGAGGGCAACTTAGCACGATCTTTGCAGAAAGAAATATGACTACAAGAAGCCCTGAGAGAGAGAGAGAGAGAGAGAGAGAGAGAGAGAGAGAGAGCCAATATCTTCCATCCTTTTTACCTCTTTTCCTGGTGTCTCCCTTTCCTTTTGTATCGTCCCCTCCATAGAAGCCTCCCCCCGACCCCCTTGCCTATTGAGGTCTTCCCTCGTGTGCCCTCGTTTCCTTCCCCTCCCCCTCCCACTCTCTCTCTCTCTTGCTCGCTCCTTCTGCAACCACTACCACCACACCAGCAGAGTAGTAGACCTGATGCTGAGCGTTTCTGGAAGGCAAAATATATCGGCTGAACGCCGGGGAAACTCCTGTGCCTCATTTGCAAGTATAATGGCGGCAGAAGCCGGCCAGAACGCAGGTAGTAGTAGCAGCAGCAGCAGAGAGAGAGAGAGAGAGAGAGAGAGAGAGAGAGAGAGAGAAACTTTGCTAATCTGGATGCCTGGGGAGTAAGTATGTGGCGGTGGGGTGTTTATAGGCACCGAGACAACTGCGAAAGCCATCCTCACTCCCCTGTCCTCCCCTCTCATCCCTCCTCTCCTATCCCATACTACCCATACCCATTCTTCTCGCCCTCCTCTGCCGCGGTTTTTCATGTCTTTATTTGTTTTTCTCCTCGCTTCTTTACCTCCTCGGTTTGCTTCACTTTCTTTTTTGTCATCCTAGCATTTATTCATTCTCCCTTCTTTCCGAGCTATTTGCACTCTGGAAATTATGTTGTGTTATCTCCAGCCACGTCTTTATTCTTCATGCTTTTGCTTATCTCCGATTCTTCCCCCCTAATTCTGATTTAATGCTCACTAGAGGATTTCAATTGGTCAGAAGGATGCGCACCAAAGATTCACTTTTGTCCTTTCCCGCGCATCTACTCGGTTACCAAATTCTAGCAAATGTCAGTCACGAGAGAGGGGGAAAAAAGGGGATTAAATGTGACTGTCATCATCTTGGAATACGTCGTGTGTTCTGCATGTATATTTATAGCGGAAGGTCAGTGCCACTTCTCTATTCCTTTTTTTATATCGAAGTCATCCGACTGGTTTATCTCGCGATGGAGAGATCTTGTCTTCTTGACTTTTGTGCTTTTTTGATACTTCGTAGGTAATATTCCTTTGTCTTTAAGCCTTTGGTGACACAACCTTCTTCTTTCATTATTAGTGTTATCCTTGTAACTGTTCAGCACTTTTATTTTCATACGTGCAAACATGCCATGTTATCAATGTTGTTCCTTTTACCTTCTTTAATAACTTAATAAATGTTTGCAAGTCTTCAATACTTTCATAATCTTATTTCTTTTGTCTCAAATATATATATATATATATATATGTATATATATATGTGCGTATATATATATATATATATGTGTGTGTGTGTGTGTGTGTTTGTGTGTGTGTGTGTGTGTGTGAGAGAGAGAGAGAGAGAGAGAGAGAGAGAGAGAGAGAGACCTTTTTTCTTGTTTTTCTGTCTGTTTTCTCTACAATGTTATTTGTAGAGATCTCTCCCAAAAAGCATGAAAGAATTTGGAAATGGAGCTGCTTGATATTCAACAGACACACTCATTCACACACACACACACACACACACACATATATATATATATATATATATGTATATATATTATATATATATATAAGATACATGAATTAATATATATCATAGCGCGTAAATTTATGTATGATTACTTCATAAATTTTTTATTTGCATTGCTACAGTGATTGATCATGTTAGATATATATGTATATATATATATATATATATATAGAAGAGAGAGAGAGAGAGAGAGAGAGAGAGAGAGAGAGAGAAACTATCGGAAAAGACCAAAAACCTAATAAAGAAAAGATTGGAAACGAGGATAAAATCCAAGAGAGATAGAATAGAATTATCAGAACTATCCAGAACAATAAGCAAACTAAAAACCCATAACATTTCGAAAACACAGCCAAAGCCAAATTGGGGAAAAGCTAAAGAAAGAAAAAAAAACATGAAATTTATGAAAAGAAGGCGTGGAACAGGGCGCCAACTGACATTTGCTTTAAAAGATGAAAATGGAAATATCAACAAAAGAGATGGAGTGATTAAAACTGCAGAGGATTTCTATTAAATGTTATACATTAGTGTTATATCAAATACCTTTGTCAATAGAAATTATGAAATACCTGACCCATTACCAAAAATAACAATAGAAGTAAAGAAAACATTAAAAGGCATGAATAGAAGATGGCATAACAATTGATTTGATAATAGATGGAGGAGATTTCATGGTAGTAAAACTTGCCGAACTTTACACAAATTGTCTTCAAGAGTGCTCTATACCTACTGCTTGGATTAACTTAATCATTATACTAATTCACACAAAAAAGAGGTACCAAAAACATGAAAAATTAACGTCCGTCTCAGTAATATATAAAATATTTTCAAAGATCATATTAGGCCGAATAAAAAGACAGCAGGGCAGGCTGGTTTTAGAAGTGGATTTCCAACAACTGACCTTATCCATGTAATTAACCAGCTAATGGAAAGGTCAATAGAGTATGGCATTTATATACTAAGAGAAAGCTTTCGATTCTGTCAACACTTCGGCAGTAATGAAAGCCCTTCAGAGACAAGGATTAGATGAATCTATGCAATCCTAAAATCACATAAATATAGTGAGAAAATTCCAATTGTAGAGAGGATTTAGACAGGGAGACCCTATCTCACCTAAATTATTCACCGCATGCATGCCTAGTATACGTTTTTAAGGATCTAGACTGGGAAAATGTATTGAAATGCAAAAATGTAGGAATTAACTTTAATGGGGGAATACTTTAACACCTTAGGATTTGCATATGACATAATGCTGTTTTGTGAATTATGGGAGGAATTGCAAAAGATGATAGGAGATTTGAATAAAGAAAACAGAAATGTAGGACTGAAAATTAATATGAGTAAAACTAAGATGTTCAACGAAAATGCAGAGACAACAAACAAGGGTTATGGACGAACTTCTAGAAATTATTAATGAACATACGTACTCAGGACAGACAGTAAGTGTTTCTCCAGGACATGAGACCAAAATTAAAACCTCCCTTTGTTTACCAAGTAAACAAGTGAGATTATAAAAATTAAAATAACACTTTCTAAAAAGATAGGTATTTAATTAAATTTTTCTACCAGTATTAACTTATGCATGAGAAACTTAGAGCCTTACTAAAGCCTTGAATTGTAAGCTACTTTCAACTCAAAAAGTTGTGGATATATTAACGTTGGGAATAACACTAAAAGACAGAAAAAGAGCAACGTGGATATGAGAGCAAACTAAAACAGTAGATATTCTAACAACATGTAAGAAAAAAATGAAATGGGAAGGACATATTAGGAGAATGACAGATAATTTAGATGTTCAAGACGACTAGCAGAATGGGCCCTTAGAGATTGCAAATGGAGCAGGGTAAGGGAGAGAAGACGATTGATTGATTAGCT
>NC_090729.1:166645333-166655333 GCF_036898095.1 Palaemon carinicauda | reverse complement strand
TACATATAAGGCTCCAACTATGAATGCCAGTTTACAAATGTATGAACTTGACCCATTTACATTTAAAAAAATTATGTATAAAATATACAGATTTAACGGGGTAATTTGCCTGGTCCAAATGAGAACCAAGCGATATGCCTATCATTGTTCCAATAAAAAAGATTGGAGGTGTAAGGATCTATGTATGAATGCCAGTTTAGAAATGAATAAATTCGATCTATTTACCTGAAAAAAAAAATGTGTCAAATATACAGAATTATCTGTATATTTTTCCTGGTTCAAAATGAGAGCAAAACGATATGCCTATCATTGTTCCAATAAAAAGTAATCTAGGTATAAAGCTTAATGTCCTTGTGAAACAAGATCTACTGTAGTTGCACGCCCGCCCTCTACCCTTTCAAGAGCGCTGCCCTTTTGTAAACCGATCTGGTCCCCTCACTCTTTCTGGTCTGTTCCAGGTTCATATTTTATTGCTTCCTTCGTTTTTGGGTCACAGTTTAATCTGTGATCATTTGACGTAGTTCGTGAGGGTCAACATTGCATATGTATGCTCATGTATATGTGTAGTTCAACGCATATTTACTGTTCCGGTTGCATTATCAAGTCGGTTTTCTTCAATTTCTTATTTCTATGATATTTTGATTTGCTTTCTGGCCTCTTGTCAAGTGTCCCCCCGGTGAGATGCTGCATTATTGAGCAACAGACAAAGATTCGTATTCACTTTGGCCTGTTATTCTCTACTGGATATGAACAGTTTCTGGACGATGTCTTCTTGGCAGTTTATGTATATATATTTATATATTTAAATATATATATATATACAGTGTATATATATATATATATATATACATATACATATACACACACATATATATATACATATATATATATATATATATACAGTAAATATGTTTACATATACATATCTATCTATCCATCTATCTATCTATCTATATCTATATATATATATATATATATACACATATATATGTTTACATATACATATCTCTCTCTCTCTCTCTCTCTCTCTCTCTCTCTCTCTATATATATATGTGTGTGTGTGTGTGTGTGTGCGCGCACGTGTGGGTGTGTGTGATATTTCAATATGAGCGTGCATTAATGAAAAGGGTAATTATTTTCTAGAAAGCATATGCTTGTCTGGGTTAGAGCACACATCGATGGAACAAATCACAGCAAGGATGAATAGTCTTACGAACAATTGATAACGAGGTCCCAAATGATATTCATCAAACGAAGGAATCAAAAGAGTCTCCAGAAAATAAGTCGTTTTCATCACAAACATCATTCGTCAGTTTTGCCCGTAAAGAATCGTGCTGTCGTTCATTGTGCCAACGTGTCTGCTCGACATATTACGAATGCTAAGGCTCTGCAAAGCAAGTAGCACGCAATAATGGCTCTTTTAGTGGAGCTGCTACTAGAAGTATGGCTGATTGAGGTTCCTTCTTGAAGTAGAGTTTTTGGAATGTGACCTGTCGGTTAAAATTTTTATTGGGGATAAAGAAAAAGCCAAGTCAGGAAATCTAGTTATATGTATGCGCATAGGATTTTGTGTGTGTGTATATATATATATATATATATAATGTGTGTGTGTGTATGTATAAATATATATGTGTATATATTTATACATATGTGTGTGTATATATATACATATATATATATATATATATATATGTATATGTATATATATATATATATATATACAAAATCATATATATATATATATATATAGATGTTTGTGTATGTGTGTATATGTATGTATTCATTTGTATAATGTGTGTGCCAGTACATCTTTATGCACCTACACACTGGCATTTCCTATGTAAAAGCTCACGCCTGTAAGATGATATACCATGTATTTAAAAAATTTTCTTTTTTGTCATAAGCTATATTTTATGAAGAGTATTTGTACCAAGGACACTCACTCGTCTTTGCATTGAAATGAATAACCTTACATAGACAACGTTTACTTCCAACTACTTACGCATAAACGCTTAAAATAATCCACAGACTCCAATGAAGAAACAGACAAGTCCTTGACTTATGTTTGTGTAGTGGGTGATGATATATTATGCAGCTAAAGAAAGCTTGGGAGAGTTTTGTGTTCTTTGTTACATCGGGGAAAACAATACATCTTTTTGTTTTTCCTGAAGCTTCATTTCATTATCTACCATTGCTTATTAAAATGGTTGACTAATGGTGCAATAGTGGAATAAGAATTTTTTTTTGAATTGATTGGCTACCTGCCTTTTCCTTGTTTCTAAATTGATATTTAAGACTCTAGCGATACTATTTTGATTTTGTATAGATGCCCGCTTTGCATTTTTAGTTATTTTGAATTTGAGTAATACAGTGCTCAATAATAAGAGATGTTACTACTTCTAGTATTCTAAAACTAACTTTTGCCAATAATCCAGCGAATAAACACTTTAATCTATCGTATTAATGTGTATATTACTTATATTTAGTTTTCCTATTCTTTGAACATTTCGTATAATACTCTTTTGAGTGTTAGTGCATTTAAGTCATTAGTATTCTGCTAGACTTGATTATTGTTTCTGAGAAATTATCAAGTGACAATTATGATAATTTTATCGTTACTCTCAGAGTATTTTATTTTCTGACCTTGAAAACTACATCTGAATTGTGTCACCTCTTATATAATTAATTGAGTTAGAATTCCCTTTATAGTACCTGTTTTAAAGCAAAACAAACAGTACCACAAGAATCAATTATTTACTAAGTTTTGTATTCCGTATATACTTAATAATACTTACAAATGAAATTTTGTGAAAACATGAAATGTATTAAACATAAAAATAACAAGATATTTTCAATTTAAGTAATTTTTGTTGAATTTTTTTGTGAATTGTTGAAATTGCTTATATTTATTACAGTACTTTAGTGTACATCTAAATGGCACATAGGAAATCAGATTTAAATAAATGTCAATTCTTTATTCAACAAAGAAAATTAAATTAATTTGACATTACCGCAAAATTTGTAAAATTATTTGAACAAGTTTAGTTTGAACCCATAACCATGACGTACCTGGTAATAATAACAACCAAGATAATTTAAATTTTAGGTACCTTTTGTGTGCTCAAATACGTTAACACAAGAATAATTTGAATATCTAAGGATAGGGTAAAATATTTGTACGTTTTCTTTAAGCGGTCTTTTAAATGACTCGTTTTCTATTTCAGGATCAGGAGGGACACGATAGAATTTGCTTCAAGAAGGTCGCCGTCGTTGAAGACTTCTTCGACATCATTTATAATCTCCATGTCTGCAAAGAAGGCAAAGACCAGAAACATATGGGGCAAAAGAGGACTTATAGAGCGGTGAGTATAGGAGAAAAAGCACCTATTTATCAATATTTCTTTTAACGAATAACATTTGATAATATATATACTGTATATAGCTTATCAAGTTAGCAGTTTTCTTCTAATGAATCTAGCTTGATTTTTCTAAGGAAAATGTTATAATTTCATAGAAATCTGTCGAGAATAAAGCTCCTTTTATGGCATTGATTTATGTGTTGCCATAAAGAGAGAATGTGCGTGAGCGCACATCCTGGCTGGCTGGCTGGGACAGATTCGATCAATAGCTTTCACATTCGAAAATTTTTGGTCAGCGACTTTATATTGTTATAAGAATTTTCTCTGTTATATTTGTTGACTTGGATAGAATTTAATTGATTTACATTTATGCAAACGGGATTATTTACTCAAGCAATTATATATATACATATATATATATATATATATGTATATATATATAGATATATATATATATATATATATACAATATATATATACATACAATATATATATATATATATATACAATATATATATATATATATACATATATATATATAATATATATACATATATATATATTTCAACTCAGGAATTTCGTTTGAATTTTTGCTAGAATCTCAAAGCATTTTCAGGTTATGTAAAAATATATATATATATATATATATATATATCAGGAAAGGAGATTTGAATTCTTGTAGAATCTCAAGACATAGGATAACTTAAAAAACTAAGTGTTTCTGTTTATTCAAATTTCATTATCATCGTTACCAATACTATTATTAAAACAGTAATTATTACTAATATTATTATTAATAATTTGCCGCATCAGGTTTCTGAGCGCTACGCCTTCGTACCCCGAGAAGCAGTCACCAAATTCCTGGTCCTGTGCACCGAGTGTCCCAGGAGGTCGGTTGGTGTTCACGTGGGCGTGGGCGTTCCCGTGGGCGTGACCACCTTGCCTGGAGGCCCTCAATTAGCCCCGCCCATCTCCAGCAGCATGCAAGTTCAGACACAAACGACCGTTGGAAGGTAAATGTTCAGGAATAACGCCCTTTGATGCTGGCTGGCTGTAATTATGCAGTGATTTTGGCCAAAAATATGGTGAAAGGGTAACGAGAGGAGGGGGGAGAGAGAGAGAGAGAGAGAGAGAGAGAGAGAGAGACTATTGTGTCGATTCTCCCATGTGAAGTTAGTGTGTGCTTGCGTTCATGTCTGTACAATGTTGGATGGACAGTTCAGGGACAAATTCAGAAACTCTACTCATTCTGCACTCCACATTTCATTTACTCGTACTTAAGTTTGTTTATCTACACCTAGTATGCTTGTTCATGCTTATGTAATAACAGAATTCCGTGGCCTTTAAGTGAATCTAAGTAAAATTAGAACACCTGAGTAATATATATGTTATTTGACTATATTTAATAGTATTTTGTAGGTACAATTCAAGGCCAATTGTCACGAGAAACTAATTTTAATTCACATATGATTGATCTAATTATGCTTGCATTTACTGGTGGTTCTAGAAGTGATTTGATCATAGTTAGCATCGTATTGCGTATTATATTTTTCGATATTTTTAGCCTTTTGAAGCTAAGAAACGTTAACGAAAGGAAATTATAAATATAGATAATCTTTAGTTTTATTTTGATAGAAGCTTTCAACTATGAGCAGAATAATAATGAATACAAAACATGTGAACAAAATATTCGGTTCACTGTGTTCTTTTAGAGATTAATTGACTGCAAGACATAAGAAATAAGCAGGAGTATAGGTGGGTATTTTCATTCCTTACCTCTCCCTGTTCTTCTCTGTATTCTTCCTCTTTAGTGTCCTGATTCACTTTTCTCCCCCTTATTTCTTTTGTCTCGGCTGTCTTTTAAACTCTGACTTTCTAGACAGACGGGAGGGAGGATTATTCCAACGCGTCATTTCATCGCGAGCACTTGACTCTCTTCCTGGTGACTTCAGTTAAGCGTAGAATGTCTTTTTAAAGGTTTAAAGGCCGCTAATGAATGGTAGAGGCAAAGGACAGTGACATTGCCATATCAAGTAGGACAATGCCCTAGAGACTGACCATATATACATACGATCAGCACCCAAGCCTCCTCTCTACCCAAGCTAGTACCAAGGCAATGACTGCTGATGACTGAACAGATAGACCAATAGGCTCTCCCAAACCCCCCATCCTTAGCTCACAAGGATGGTGAGGTTGCAGCGACCAAAGAAACTAACGAGTTTGAGCGGGACTTGAAGCTCAGTCTGGTGATCACCAGTTAAGGACGTTACCACATCGGCCACCACAATCCTTACCTTATCTACGATATTAGTCTTTATTTCGTTTTCATGAATAATTGTTAACGTTAAATTTCCTAAAACGAATGAACCTTTATTCAGCTCTTATGTCAAGTCCTATGTATTGTCATTCATATGCTGAACAGCCATTTTCTTTCAAATTTGGTAAAAGTAAACGAAAAGGAAACTTAATTTTATTGCGTGACAAGTCATCATCATCATCATTATCTCCTACGCCTATTGACGCAAAGGGCCTCGGTTAGGTTTCGCCAGTCGTCTCTATCTTGAGTTTTTAATTCAATATAGTTTAACTCCTAATATTCTTCCGAGGGCTTTGTTCTCAAATCTACTAAATCTGTTGGAGATTGTTTCATTGTCATACCATGAATCATATCCGTATAGTAACACCAATCTCACTAAACTGATATATAGCCTGATTTTTAAATGCAATTTCAGACTATTTGATTTCTAAATTTTACCTAACCGAGCTATTGTCCGATTTGCTTTATTCCCAACTTTCACTAAACTCCAATTCAAATGACCTGTATTGAAGGTCATAGTTCCTAAATACTTGAATGATTCTACTTCATTAATCCTTCATTCTAATGATACTTCATCTTCCATTGCATATTCCATTCTCATCTCTGTCTTTCTATTTATATTGAGCCCAACCTCGTGTGATATTTCAAGCATTCTGGTAAGCAATCAAGTATACGGAGATTATTATGCACTGAATAATAATTGACCTCGCTGGAGGATTTTCGGATACGTCCAGAGTTGAAAAAAAAATAGTTTTTATTGAAATACAATACTTAGATTCTGTGATATACCCAACGCAAATGTTTAAAAAAAAATTTTTAGTCGTGATAGAATATATTTTCCGCTAAGATTTATTATTATTATTATTATTATTATTATTATTATTATTATTATTATTATTATTATTATTATTATTAGTACATTTTAATCTTCCAAAAAAAGTTTAATGTCGCAAATATCATCATCATTATTATTATTATTATTATTATTATTATTATTATTATTATTATTATTATTAACTTTATATAATCCAAAATGCTTGATATCTTGCAAACAGGTTTCCACAGCATAGCTATTCAATACCTGTAAACAAGAGATAGTCACAATGAATAGAATCAGAGTAACATCTCCCGCTAACCGACTTCTTTTCTTCCTTCCCAGCAAAGCCTCTGATGATCGACTGGGGGACAAACCGAGGTTCCTTCCTATGATGCATCAGCAACATCAACATCAGCAGCAGCAACAACAACAACAACAACCTCAGGCAGTTCATAAACCTCAGCCCTTGCTCAAGCACCAGCAGCAGCAGACCTCCTTGCCTCACCCCTCCATCCACATACAGCCCATAAAGATTCAGCCCAAGACCAAAGGAACAGAGACACAAACGCAGTATTGTCATCAACAACAGACGCACCATCAGCTTAAACACTTGCATCATCAACAACAGCAACAATCTCATTCGTTGCAACAGCAGCAGCAACAGCAGAAGCAACAACAACAGCAGCAGCAGCAGCAGCAGCAAGCACAGCAATCGGAACAGCAGCGCCAAGAGCAGCTGCAATTACAGAAACAACAGCAAGAGCAGAAGGAGAGGGACGAAGCCTTCGATAAGAAGATCAGCGCTGTCAGCCACGACTTGGAATACAGACTTCCCTTCACCAACATCTACCTGAAGCACTGCCATAACAACAACATCAACAACAACAATAACAACAGCTTCAATAACAACAATAACACCTTGGCTGACAACATGTGCAACCACCTTAATGGGGACGGTGACAACAACAGCGTCAATAGCAAGGACAGTGGCATATTCCACGGTAGTCCCATCGACATCATTAACAACAACATCATCAAATACAACAATAATTTCACCCAGACTCAAATAAAGGTGAGATACTTCTCTCTCTCTCTCTCTCTCTCTCTCTCTCTCTCTCTCTAACATAAGATAGAATATAAGTCACTTTTAATATGCTTAAGTATCTCAAGTATCATCATTATCTATTAGTGTGCCTTTTTCCCATCCGTAAGGGGTAACACGGTTGCGTTCTTTTGAAGGACTTTGTCATTTTTAAAAATATGAAGCTTTATTTCATAAAAAACTTGAAACGGTCGCTACAAAAAACTTCTTGCTTCACAAACTGTGGAGCGGCTGTTACGGGTAACTTTAGTCAGATAACAATGGTTATTATCATGCTGTAAATCATTACATAACTATTATACAAATATACAAAAATTCAAAGTTATCGTGTATCACCAGAGTGATGCCCTAGTATCTAGTCAGCAGCGAATCTATTTCCAAATGAAGAATCACTTTAACTAACAGCAAATTTCATACATCAACGCTAGGATGTCACACCGGAGTTTAATCCGGCAACATATACATATTCTTTGAAGAACTCTTCATCCTCGCACTCTGCCATTTACGGAGCAAAAGAAACGGTTGGAATAGAATGCCAAGAGGAATTCATAGCTAGTAATCCGGTGTGTGTTACGCTTTCACTCGTCTCTTCTCTGATGTCTCTGAATTGTCACTCTTTTAACAGATAGACATTGCAACATGTAAATGATCGCAACGCAGTTTAGTTAGATCAAATGACAAAGTGACTCTGTGTTCATATTCTAATTCTCGTCCGTCTCTCTTTTTTTTTAATTATTATTTTGTATTTGTCCTTGGAAGGGTTGCACTACAAAGTGTTCCCCTCTGCTTCCATCAGGGTAACGATTAGCAGGTGTATTTGCTTACCTGTATTATATTTTAATGTGAAATAGATGCATAATAATGTAGAATATCGTAACGATTATATATGCATATATACATGTGTATATAAATTTATATATATATATATATATATGTGTGTGTGTGTGTGTGTGTATGTATGTATGTAAGTATGTATTAATGCAGAATATATGTGAAACAAGTTATCTGAAAATTATTTGAAAATCTTAATGTATGTATATTGGATATTATATATATATATATATATATAGAGAGAGAGAGAGAGAGAGAGAGAGAGAGAGAGAGAGAGAAATTCATATTATGAATATTTTTTTTGGCAATGTCCCTAAATATCTTGTCAACGTGTATTGATATAGAATTGAATATGTAACTATAAAAAGTCTTACCATATTTACATATAACATTTATTTCCGATTTGAAGGGGCGCAGTTTTGTTAAGAATGCCGAGAAAATGTTTGATGTATTCCATAGAATGTTGGACAGTTGTTATTGTTATTATTGCTAGCTAAGCTACAACCCTATATGGAAGAGCAGGGTGCTTTATGCCCAAGGCTCCTACAGGGTAAAATAGGCCAGTGAGGAAACGAAATAAACTATATATATCAAGTAGGGGATAGAATAAGACGAGTAACAACGTTTAAATAGATCTAGCATGTATAGACTATGAAAAGTCTTATGTAAGTCTAGTCACCATAAAAAAAAAAAAAAACATTTACAACCCGTTTTTAACTTCTGAAGATTCCCTGTTTCAACGACCAGATTAGTAAGATCATTTTCACATTCTGTTCACAGCTGAAATAAAACCTCTAGAACACTGTGTAGTATTGAACATTGTGATGTATGAGTCAAGACTAAGAATGAACTATATACCTAATACTACGAACAGGATAGTACAGCCTTGGAAGAATTGTATGCAGAGGATAGTCAGAATTATGAAAAATCTTATGCAACATGCACGAAGAACTAGTAGAACGACAGTGTTAGAGATTGATCCTCAGGTCATGAATAAGAAATTTAATAGACGAAATTTTGGTCCAACAAATTAAGTTGAAATTCTGGAGCTGAAGACCAGACAGGGAAACAAAACTCGGAACACCGTGCATTGAAAGAATTAAAACATATTAGGATAGATTGATCACTGAAAGTCTTAAAAGACTATTTTACTTATGAAATATATATATATATATATATATATAATATATATATATATATATATATATGTGTGTGTGTGTATATATATGTATATATATATATATATATATATATTTGTTAGGCTGGAGGAACGTAGAGAGTAGAGGTCCCCTTTTTTGTTTTGTTTCATTTGTTGATGTCGGCTACCCGCCAAAATTGGGGGAAGTGCCTTAGTATATGTATGTATGTATATATATTTGTGTATGTATGTATGTTTACACACACTATACTGTATAAGAAACCAAATTGCAACTCTTTGGAAAGGCCCCAAAAACGTAGGGAAAAAACAAAGTTAAGAATAGACTGTGAAAGAGAAAAGTAGAATTTAAGCAGTAACCATATGTACATATACATAAAGGAGAGAAAAGTTGTTGTGGAAATATAATAGAGCGAAA
>NC_090729.1:166641147-166644833 GCF_036898095.1 Palaemon carinicauda | reverse complement strand
CACACAAATTGTCTTCAAGAGTGCTCTATACCTACTGCTTGGATTAACTTAATCATTATACTAATTCACACAAAAAAGAGGTACCAAAAACATGAAAAATTAACGTCCGTCTCAGTAATATATAAAATATTTTCAAAGATCATATTAGGCCGAATAAAAAGACAGCAGGGCAGGCTGGTTTTAGAAGTGGATTTTCAACAACTGACCTTATCCATGTAATTAACCAGCTAATGGAAAGGTCAATAGAGTATGGCATTTATATACTAAGAGAAAGCTTTCGATTCTGTCAACACTTCGGCAGTAATGAAAGCCCTTCAGAGACAAGGATTAGATGAATCTATGCAATCCTAAAATCACATAAATATAGTGAGAAAATTCCAATTGTAGAGAGGAGTTAGACAGGGAGACCCTATCTCACCTAAATTATTCACCGCATGCATGCCTAGTATACGTTTTTAAGGATCTAGACTGGGAAAATGTATTGAAATGCAAAAATGTAGGAATTAACTTTAATGGGGGAATACTTTAACACCTTAGGATTTGCATATGACATAATGCTGTTTTGTGAATTATGGGAGGAATTGCAAAAGATGATAGGAGATTTGAATAAAGAAAACAGAAATGTAGGACTGAAAATTAATATGAGTAAAACTAAGATGTTCAACGAAAATGCAGAGACAACAAACAAGGGTTATGGACGAACTTCTAGAAATTATTAATGAACATACGTACTCAGGACAGACAGTAAGTGTTTCTCCAGGACATGAGACCAAAATTAAAACCTCCCTTTGTTTACCAAGTAAACAAGTGAGATTATAAAAATTAAAATAACACTTTCTAAAAAGATAGGTATTTAATTAAATTTTTCTACCAGTATTAACTTATGCATGAGAAACTTAGAGCCTTACTAAAGCCTTGAATTGTAAGCTACTTTCAACTCAAAAAGTTGTGGATATATTAACGTTGGGAATAACACTAAAAGACAGAAAAAGAGCAACGTGGATATGAGAGCAAACTAAAACAGTAGATATTCTAACAACATGTAAGAAAAAAATGAAATGGGAAGGACATATTAGGAGAATGACAGATAATTTAGATGTTCAAGACGACTAGCAGAATGGGCCCTTAGAGATTGCAAATGAAGCAGGGGAAGGGAGAGAAGACGATTGATTGATTA
This sequence comes from Palaemon carinicauda, assembly GCF_036898095.1. NCBI lineage: Eukaryota > Metazoa > Arthropoda > Malacostraca > Decapoda > Palaemonidae > Palaemon > Palaemon carinicauda. The sequence goes on along the minus strand of NC_090729.1, from coordinate 166,643,656 downwards.
GCTAAGGAAATTTGTCTATCTACTATCTGTCATTCTCATTATATGTCCTACCCATGTCCATTTCTTTTCTTACATATTAGAATATTCTCTACTTTAGTTTGGTCTCGTAACCATTTTGCTCTTTTTTCTGTCTCTTGGTGTTATTCTCATAATCATTCTTTTCATAGCTCTTTGGGTTTTAACTAGCTTATGGTGTAGGGCTTTAGTAAGGCTCCAAGTCAATACTGGTAGGACCATCTGATTAAGTAGTTTTCTTTTTAGTGAACGTGGCTATTTATGTTTCATAATCTCATTTTGTTTACCAAAAACTCTCCATTCCATGCTTATCCTTTTAATTTCGGTTCATGTCCTGAGGAAACAATTACTGTCTCTCCTGAATACGTATACTCATTAACAATCTCTAGAGGTTCGTCCATAACCCTAATTTATTGAACATTGAACATTATTTTAGTTTTACTCATATTCATTTTCTGTCCTACATTTCGGCTGTCTCTATTCAAATCTATTATCCTTCCCAATTCCTCCTATTATTCACTAAACAGGAGAGAGAGAGAGAGAGAGAGAGAGAGAGAGAGAGAGAGAGAGAGAGAGAGTGAGTGTGTGTGTGTATGTGATAAATTCTGTGATTCTACTCAGAGCCCTTCCATAACCTAGGAACCGAAGAGTATTGTACATCACATTATTTTCTTCCAACCCCTTCCATAATCTTCCTTGCCCTCTTTGGTGGTTCCCTAGTTTATCTAAAGGAATAAAAAGATCATCCCTATATAATTGTATATATGTTACTCAATTTCGGAAGATTGAAAGACTTCCTTATATTCATTTTTTCCTTTAATTTTCTCTTTACATAAAACATTTCCATCAGACTTTTGACATTTCTTAGTCTTTTTCACTATTGATAGCAGGCTTACTTTTTGAATCATGGACATTATTTCGTGAAATAATTCATTTTTTTTTTTTCAGTTCCTGTTTCAATCTCGGTGCGCTTGAAAATACTTGGATTATTTTAATAATGCCGCCAATAATTGAGCCACTTTCTATTATCGCTCAGAATAGACCCTCTCCGTCTCTTGCGAATCCAGTTTATAATATACGAAATCTTCTTCATCCCTTTTAAAAGGATTCATACATTCCAACTCCTCTTCCCTTGACTCTTCCTTGTTCCTGCGACTCGCATCTTCCTTTATCTGCAAAGTTCCCCCGAGTGCCTTCTCTCTTTTGTCGTCCCAGCAATTCCAGAGCCTCCGCAGCACTTGTAAATCCTCCCCGCCGCCTTTAAGTCTCTCCCCCTTCGGCACTATGAACCCTTCTCAAAATTTCCCCGCCTCCAAATTTTACCGAACTCTGAAAACCTCCCCAAGTCTTCTAAGTCTTTCCCTTCTTTGACCTTTGTCAAGACTTATCCCTCGTCCCCAGTCTCTTCAGGTCCCTTTCCTCCTTTGTTTAACCCCCTCCCCCTTTCTCATGAGCCCCCTGTAAATTCTCATGTTATTGCTCCTTAACCTTTCAAATTCTTCTTCCGCCATCACCTCCATCTCCTGTTCCTCCTTCTCTAACTGGCTCCTCCACCTCCTCTCTCGCTTGCAAACCCACCTGCGGAGGAGGCTCTCCGCTACCAGCACAGCGCCCTTGCGCGGTAAATTAGGGATGGTGGCGAGATTTTTTTCCCTTTCCTTTCTTTTTTTGGCGGGAAAAGTTGGCGGGCTTTTCATTCTGCCTCACTTCATTTTTCCCCTCCAGCCCGTTTGCCCGTTTTCCAGGCCGCGTCCCAGAACATGTTGGCTGGCTCTGACTTCCACTTTGTATTTCTTTCTATTTGCCTTCTTCTCTCGCTCTCTCTCTCTCTCCCTTTCTTTCCCACCCGTTCTTTATCCATGCAACGGTATGATGAGTTCGCAATTCATTTGCATGAAATGTTTTGGAAGGTGTATAGATATAATTCAATTTCGACGGTGGCGCTCGATGCAGAATTTACACTAGATAAATTGGATGCCCTGTCGGGGGTAGGGGGATTAGGGGTGGCAGAGACCTGGCGGGGAGGGGGAGGGGAAAGGGAGGGGGGATTTAATAGGTGGGTGCCGTTCGCTGTGGACGCGTAATTTAGTGCGTTTCATTTTTTGATGTAATGTAAAGTAGAGGCTGTGCTGGCGTGTATGCACTCTCTCTCTAACTAGGCTCAACATTTTTTGGTATTAACGGATCTGCACCAGTTTTTTTTTTCCCTCCATTCATTTTTTTTAGCATGTGGGTTTTTTAAAAGACCTAGATTTTGACAAAGTAGTACATGGGAAACCAGCTGTGGGATAGGTGTGCTATTTCCATTTTCATGTTTTATTTTTTTTATTTTTCAATATTTATTTACGTGAAAGATTTAGTAGATCTGATATTATTATTATTATTATTATTATTATTATTATTATTATTATTATTATTATTGTTGTTGTTATTATTATTATCATTAAACTACAACAATGGTTAAAGTTATAGTTGATGTCACATAATGAGATCT
>NC_090729.1:166626147-166636147 GCF_036898095.1 Palaemon carinicauda | reverse complement strand
TATATTTAGTTTTCTTATTCTATGAACATTTTCTTATAATAGTATTTTGAGTGTTAGTGCATTTAAGTCACTATTAGTATTCTGCTAGACTTGATTATTGTTTCTGAGAAATTTTCAAGTGACAATTATGATAATTTTATCGTTACAGTTAAAAATATTTTATTTTCTGACTTTGAAAACTACATCTGAATTGTGTCACCTCCTGTATAATTAATTGAGTTAGAATTCCCTTTATAGTACCTGTTTTAAAGCAAAACAAACAGTACCATAATAATCAATTATTTACTAAGTTTCTATTTCGTATATACTTAATAATACTTACAAATGAAATTTTGTGAAAACATATCAAATGTATTACACGCAAAAATAAGATGGTTTCAATTTAAGTAATTTTGTTGATTTTTTTTTTTTTTTTTTTTTTTTTGTGAATTGTTGAAATTGCTTATATTTATTACAGTACTTTAGTCTACATCTAAATGTCACATAGGAAACCAGATTTAAATAAATGTCAATTCTTTATTCAACAAAGAAAATTAAATTAATTTGACATTACGACAAAATTTGTAAAACTATTTGAACAAGTTTAGTTTGAACCCATAACCATGACTCACCTGGTAATAATAACAATCAAGATTATTTAAATTTTAGGTACCTTTTGAGTGCTCAAATACATTAATACAAGAATTATTTGAATATCTAAGGATAGGGTAAAATTTTTGTACGTTTTCTTTAAGCGGTCTTTTAAATCCGACTCGTTTTCTATTTCAGGATCAGGAGGGACACGATAGAATTTGCTTCAAGAAGGTCGCCGTCGTTGAAGACTTCTTCGACATCATTTATAATCTCCATGTCTGCAAAGAAGGCAAAGACCAGAAACATATGGGGCAAAAGAGGACTTATAGAGCGGTGAGTATAGGAGAAAAAGCACTTATTTATCAATATTTCTTTTAACGAATAACGTTGGATAATATATATATATAGCTTTAACTTATAGATATTTTTATCAAGTATGCAGTTTTCTTCTAATGAATCTAGCTTGGATTTTCTAAGGAAAATGTTATAATTTCATAGAAATCTGTCGAGAATAAAGCTCCTTTTATGGCATTGATTTATGTGTTGCCATAAAGAGAGAATGTGCGTGAGCGCACATCCTGGCTGGCTGGCTGGCTGGGATAGATTCGATCAATAGCTTTCACATTCGAAAATTTTTGGTCAGCGACTTTATATTGTTGTGAGAATTTTCTGTGTTGTTATATTAATTGACTTGGTTAGAATTTAATTGATTTACATTAATGCAAACGGGAGTATTTACTCAAGAAATTATATATATATGTATATATATATATATATATATATATATATTTTCCACTCATGAATGTCTTGAATTTTTGTAGAATCTCAAGCATTTACAGGTTATGTAAAGGGATGTATATATATATATATATATATATATCAGGAAAGGAGATTTGAATTCTTGTAGAATCTGAAGACATTTTGAAGCTATGTAAAAGGATGACTTAAAAAACAAGTGTTTCTGTTTATTCAAATTTCATTATCATCATTACCAATACTATTATTAAAACAGTAATTATTACTAATATTATTACTATTAATTTGCCGCATCAGGTTTCTGAGCGCTACGCCTTCGTACCCCGAGAAGCAGTCACCAAATTCCTGGTCCTGTGCACCGAGTGTCCCAGGAGGTCGGTTGGTGTTCACGTGGGCGTGGGCGTTCCCGTGGGCGTGACCACCTTGCCTGGAGGCCCTCAATTAGCCCCGCCCATCTCCAGCAGCATGCAAGTTCAGACACAAACGACCGTTGGAAGGTAAATGTTCAGGAATAACGCCCTTTGATGCTGGCTGGCTGTAATTATGCAGTGATTTTGGCCAAAAATATGGTGAAAGGGTAACGAGAGAGAGAGAGAGAGAGAGAGAGAGAGAGAGAGAGAGAGAGACTATTGTGTCGATTCTCCCATGTGAAGTTAGTGTGTGCTTGCGTTCTTGTCTGCACAATGTTTGATGGAAAGTTCAGGGGCAAAATCAGAAACTCTACTCATTCTGCACTCCACATTTCATTTACTCGTTGTACTTAAGTTTGTTTAGCTACACCTTGTATGCTTGTTCATGCTTATGTAATAACAGAATTCCGTGGCCTTTAAGTGAATCTAAGTAAAATTAGAACACCTGAGCAATATATATGGTATTTGACTAAATTTAATAGTATTTTGTAGATACAATTCAAGGCCAATTGTTACGAGAAACTAATTTTAATTCACATATGATTGATCTAATTATGCTTGCATTTACTGGTGGTTTTAGAAGTGATTTGATCATAGTTAGCATCGTATTGCGTATTATATTTTTCGATATTTTTAGCCTTTTGAAGCTAAGAAACGTTAACGAAAGGAAATTATAAATATAGATAATCTTTAGTTTTATTTTGATAGAAGCTTTCAACTATGAGCAGAATAATAATGAATACAAAACATGTGAACAAAATATTCGGCTCACTGTGCTCTTTTAGAGATTAATTGACTGCAAGGCATAAGAAATAAGCAGGAGTATAGGTGGGTATTTTCATTCCTTACCTCTCCCTGTTCTTCTCTGTATTCTTCCTCTTTAGTGTCCTGATTCACTTTTCTCCCAAGGCCAATTGTTACGAGAAACTAATTTTAATTCACATATGATTGATCTAATTATGCTTGCATTTACTGGTGGTTTTAGAAGTGATTTGATCATAGTTAGCATCGTATTGCGTATTATATTTTTCGATATTTTTAGCCTTTTGAAGCTAAGAAACGTTAACGAAAGGAAATTATAAATATAGATAATCTTTAGTTTTATTTTGATAGAAGCTTTCAACTATGAGCAGAATAATAATGAATACAAAACATGTGAACAAAATATTCGGCTCACTGTGCTCTTTTAGAGATTAATTGACTGCAAGGCATAAGAAATAAGCAGGAGTATAGGTGGGTATTTTCATTCCTTACCTCTCCCTGTTCTTCTCTGTATTCTTCCTCTTTAGTGTCCTGATTCACTTTTCTCCCCCTTATTTCTTTTGTCTCGGCTGTCTTTTAAACTCTGACTTTCTAGACAGACGGGAGGGAGGATTATTCCAACGCGTCATTTCATCGCGAGCACTTGACTCTCTTCCTGGTGATTTCAGTTAAGCGTAGAATGTCTTTTTAAAGGTTTAAAGGCCGCTAATGAATGGTAGAGGCAAAGGACAGTGACATTGCCATATCAAGTAGGACAATGCCCTAGAGACTGACCATATATACATACGATTAGCACCCAAGCCTCCTCTCTACCCAAGCTAGTACCAAGGCAATGACTGCTGATGACTGAACAGATAGACCAATAGGCTCTCCCAAACCCCCCATCCTTAGCTCACAAGGATGGTGAGGTTGCAGCGACCAAAGAAACTAACGAGTTTGAGCGGGACTTGAAGCTCAGTCTGGTGATCACCAGTTAAGGACGTTACCACATCGGCCACCACAATCCTTACCTTATCTACGATATTAGTCTTTATTTCGTTTTCATGAATAATTGTTAACGTTAAATTTCCTAAAACGAATGAACCTTTATTCAGCTCTTATGTCAAGTCCTATGTATTGTCATTCATATGCTGAACAGCCATTTTCTTTCAAATTTGGTAAAAGTAAACGAAAAGGAAACTTAATTTTATTGCGTGACAAGTCATCATCATCATCATTATCTCCTACGCCTATTGACGCAAAGGGCCTCGGTTAGGTTTCGCCAGTCGTCTCTATCTTGAGTTTTTAATTCAATATAGTTTAACTCCTAATATTCTTCCGAGGGCTTTGTTCTCAAATCTACTAAATCTGTTGGAGATTGTTTCATTGTCATACCATGAATCATATCCGTATAGTAACACCAATCTCACTAAACTGATATATAGCCTGATTTTTAAATGCAATTTCAGACTATTTGATTTCTAAATTTTACCTAACCGAGCTATTGTCCGATTTGCTTTATTCCCAACTTTCACTAAACTCCAATTCAAATGACCTGTATTGAAGGTCATAGTTCCTAAATACTTGAATGATTCTACTTCATTAATCCTTCATTCTAATGATACTTCATCTTCCATTGCATATTCCATTCTCATCTCTGTCTTTCTATTTATATTGAGCCCAACCTCGTGTGATATTTCAAGCATTCTGGTAAGCAATCAAGTATACGGAGATTATTATGCACTGAATAATAATTGACCTCGCTGGAGGATTTCCGGATACGTCCAGAGTTGAAAAAAAAAAATAGTTTTTATTGAAATACAATACTTAGATTCTGTGATATACCCAACGCAAATGTTTAAAAAATTTTTTTTAGTCGTGATAGAATATATTTTCCGCTAAGATTTATTATTATTATTATTATTATTAGTAGTAGTAGTAGTAGTAGTAGTAGTAGTAGTACTAGTACATTTTAATCTTCCAAAAAAGTTTAATGTCGCAAACATCATCATCATTATTATTATTATTATTATTATTATTATTATTATTATTATTAACTTTATATAATCCAAAATGCTTGATATCTTGCAAACAGGTTTCCACAGTATAGCTATTCAATACCTGTAAACAAGAGATAGTCACAATGAATAGAATCAGAGTAACATCTCCCGCTAACCGACTTCCTTTCTTCCTTCCCAGCAAAGCCTCTGATGATCGACTGGGGGACAAACCGAGGTTCCTTCCTATGATGCATCAGCAACATCAACATCAGCAGCAGCAACAACAACAACAACAACAACCTCAGGCAGTTCAGAAACCTCAGCCCTTGCTCAAGCACCAGCAGCAGCAGACCTCCTTGCCTCACCCCTCCATCCACATACAGCCCATAAAGATTCAGCCCAAGACCAAAGGAACCGAGACACAAACGCAGTATTGCCATCAACAACAGACGCACCATCAGCTTAAACATTTGCATCATCAACAACAGCAACAATCTCATTCGTTGCTACAGCAGCAGCAACAGCAGAAGCAACAACAGCAGCAGCAGCAAGCACAGCAATCGGAACAGCAGCGCCAAGAGCAGCTGCAATTACAGAAACAACAGCAAGAGCAGAAGGAGAGGGACGAAGCCTTCGATAAGAAGATCAGCGCTGTCAGCCACGACTTGGAATACAGACTTCCCTTCACCAACATCTACCTGAAGCACTGCCATAACAACAACATCAACAACAACAATAACAACAGCTTCAATAACAACAATAACACCTTGGCTGACAACATGTGCAACCACCTTAATGGGGACGGTGACAACAACAGCGTCAATAGCAAGGACAGTGGCATATTCCACGGTAGTCCCATCGACATCATTAACAACAACATCATCAAATACAACAATAATTTCACCCAGACTCAAATAAAGGTGAGATGCTTCTCTCTCTCTCTCTCTCTCTCTCTCTCTCTCTCTCTCTCTCTCTCTCTCTAACATAAGATAGAATATAAGTCACTTTTAATATGCTTAAGTATCTTAAGTATCATCATTATCTATTAGCGTGCCTTTTTCCCATCCGTAAGGGGTAACACGGTTGCGTTCTTTTGAAGGACTTAGTCATTTTTAAAAATATGAATCTTTATTTCATAAAAAAAAACTTGAAACGGTCGCTACAAAAAACTTCTTGCTTCACAAACTGTGGAGCGGCTGTTACTGGTAACTTTAGTCAGATAACAATGGTTATTATCATGCTGTAAATCATTACATAACTATTATACAAATATACAAAAATTCAAAGTTATCGTGTATCACCAGAGTGATGCCCTAGTATCTAGTCAGCAGCGAATCTATTTCCAAATGAAGAATCACTTTAACTAACAGCAAATTTCATACATCAACGCTAGGATGTCACACCGGAGTTTAATCCGGCAACATATACATATTCTTTGAAGAACTCTTCATCCTCGCACTCTGCCATTTACGGAGCAAAAGAAAACGGTTGGAATAGAATGCCAAGAGGAATTCATAACTAGTAATCCGGTGTGTGTTACGCTTTCACTCGTCTCTTCTCTGATGTCTCTGAATTGTCACTCTTTTAACAGATAGACATTGCAACGTGTAAATTATTGCAACGCAGTTTAGTTAGATCAAATGACAAAGTGGCTCTGTGTTCATATTCTAATTCTCGTCCGTCTCTCTTTTTTTTTATTATTATTTTATATTTGTCCTTCGAAGGGTTACACTACAAAGTGTTCCCCTCTGCTTCCATCAGGGTAACGATTGGCAGGTGTATTTGCTTACCTGTATTATATTTTAATGTGAAATAAATGCATAATAAGGTAGAATATCGTAACGATTATATATGCATATATATGTGTATGTAAATATATATATATATATATATATATATATATATATATATATATATATATATATATATGTGTGTGTGTGTGTGTGTGTGTGTGTTTGTGTGAGTGTGTGTATGTATGTATGTATGTATGTATTAATGCAGAACATATGTGAAACAAGTTATCTGAAAATTATTTGAAAATCTTGATGCATGTATATTGGATATATATATATATATATATATATATATATATATAGAGAGAGAGAGAGAGAGAGAGAGAGAGAGAGAGAGATTCATATTATGAATATTTTTTTGGCAATATCCCTAAATAGCTTGTCAACGTGTCTTGATATAGAATTGAATATGTAACTATAAAAAGTCTTACTATATTTACATATAACCTTTATTTCCGGTTTAAATGAGCGCAGTTTTGTTAAGAATGCTGAGAAAATGTTTGATGTATTCCATAGAATGTTGGACCGTTGTTATTGTTATTGTTGCTAGCTAAGCTACAACCCTATATGGAAAAGCAGGGTGCTTTATGCCCAAGGCTCCTAGAGGGAAAAAATAGGCTAGTGAGTAAAGGAAATAAACTATATATATCAAGTAGGGGATAGAATGACACGAGTAACAACGTTTAAATAGATCTAGCATATATAGACTATGAAAAGTCTTATGTAAGCCTAGTCACCATAAAAAAAAAAAACATTTGCAACCAGTTTTTAACTTCTGAAGATTCCCCGATTCAACTACCAAATTAGGAAGATCATTTTCACAATCTGTTCACAGCTGAAATAAAAACCTCTAGAACACTGTATAGTATTGAACATTGTGATGTATGGGTCAAGACTAAGAATTAACTATATACCTAATACTACGAACAGGATAGTACAGCCTTGGAAGAATTGTATGCAGAGGATAGTCAGAATTATGAAATGAAAAATCTTATGCAACATGCACGAAGAACTAGTAGAACGACAGTGTTAGCGATTGATCTTCAGGTCATGAATAAAAAATTCAATAGACAAAATTTTGGTCCAACAAATTAAGTTGAAATTCTGGAGCTGAAGACCGGACAGGAAAACAATACTCGAAACACCGTGTATTGAAAGAATTAAAACACATCATTAGGATAGATTGATCACCGAAAGTCTTAAAAGACTTTCTTTATTTTACTTATAAAATATATATCGTTTTATATATATATATATATATATACGTACATATATATATATATATATATATATGTATGTATGTTTACAACTTTACACACACTATACTGTAAAAGAAACCAAGTTGCAACTCTTTGGAAGGGCTCCAAAAACATAGGGAAAAAACAAAGTTAAGAATAGACTGTGAAAGAGAAAAGTAAAATTTAAGCAGTAACCATATGTACATATACATAAAGGAGAGAAAAGTTGTTGTGGAAATATAATAGAGCGAAATGGCGTTTATCTTTCAACATATAATTGTTGAAACTTATTATAATTCTAACAGCAAATTGAAATAATACCATACTTTCACAATACCTGAAACAAATGAAATAGTCACAATTCTCTCTCTCTCTCTCTCTCTCTCTCTCTCTCTCTCTCTCTCTCTCGTAATAATAAACATGTTAGACGTCATAGGAACCCGCTTAATGGGACAGTAACAGAGTATATTCCGAGATCAGGACAGCGGTAAAGTTCCCCATATAACTCCTGATGTCCTTCGTCTCCTTGATATAGAGTTGTTCTTGGACAGAGGGAATAAAGTTACTTTTGATCTTAAATTCAGTTGTCGTTTTCTGTATTCATGTATTAGCGATCTGTAAGTTTTTTGTAAAAAAAAAAAAAAACGAAAAAAACGGGGTGGGGGATAAGATAGAGTTGTAATTGGGAAGTATAAAGATTTGTAGGAAATTATGTAATTACTTGGTCACTAAAAGATCTGTTTGAATATGGAGTAAACACAATGTTATGTAATGTGCAGAATGTTGGTAGATGACTCTTTTCCGTATAAATACATAAGTGTGTATCGCAGCAAACATCTTTCATTTAAAAGAAAATATTGGACATGGAAGACTAAAGAAAATATCGAATAAATCAATAATACTTATCTCCTAAATGATGCAATTTACATAAAAATAATTCCCGCATAGGGGCACTAGTAGCAAGATTTGAAAAAAAAAAAAATTTATAAATGATTAATTATCTGTCCGTTTCATATTAAGTAGACTGGGTCTCCTCAGAGTGACATGACCACTAATGAGATAATTAACATGAACTGATGAGTTAATATTTAATAATGAAGCTGTTCATGAACCACTAATTGCTCCTAATTTTGGAGTAACCTATCTGTCCCAATTAGGCTCGAATATCTTACTTAGTAGTTGTTTTGTTTCATTGGCAATTCTTTCAAGATATATTAATTAATTTTAATGCAGTAATATTATATAACATGCTTCTTTTCACACTTTTATCATAGTTCAAGTAACCATTTATGCAGTTCAGAAAAAGAAAAGTATATCTTGAACACTCGTGTTACCCCACTGTCGTTTAATTTTCTCTTCCCCTTTTCTTGATGCAAATGCGAAATGTCTAATTTGAACTACGGATTGGAAGTTTAATTTTCACTGGATAAATGAGGTTATTTTGTATTCATAAACGTGTGTATAAATGAAAACATCATTTTGTCCAAGGATCTATGTAACACTTCAAGAAGTTACCGTAGAAACTGTCTTACGTTGACGTATTGCAAGTCCAGACAGACAAACAAACATCCACATATAACCTTTCAGTCGCCTATTTTATTTGGAAGGCATGAAATCCAATTTTGAGGCTCCCGACTCCCTGAGTTGCTGTTACGGATATTTAATGGACTAGGGTCCTTGGTCATGTTTTGTTCATATTATTCTTTAGGAAGTGTAAACCATCATTCAATTTCAATTCGTAAAATCTGCACCTTTATTTCACGATTAGTTTTCAAGTCTAGGTGTTTTTGAAATCAAAACTAAGGTGTTGGTCGACTGGGATTTTTGTAGGGAGACAAAATACACGAAGTGGCAACAGAGCTTTCGACCCCCTCTACCACAGCTCAGAGCTGCTTCCCCCCCTTCAGTGTGCCTCAGACCTCGTTTGAGTAAGGATATAAGGTGATGAGAAGAGAGCGGTCACTCGTCTCTTATTGTTTTTCTCTCTTTACTATCCGAATATCTGAGTGATTATTGTGAGGCAATAAATCATATTTTTAACATTAGGAAGGATGACCAGTATTTCTTCTTAAAACAGTAGAATATCGCGGTAAGAAACGAATGAAAGCGACGCGCTCGTGAGATAATGTTTTATATATACTATAAGGCCTTTATAGTATAGAGCCACATCTCAAGGATAGAACCCTCACATCACTCCTCCACCACCACCTCCTCCTCCTCCTTGTCCTCTTCTCTCGGGGAATCAACATGGCTCACAAACGAAAGCCTTCCAATGTTGTCAAGGTAAGTCGATGGGTACAACACCCACTTTCACTGTGAGGGGAGAGAGAGAGAGAGAGCTCTCCCCTCCTCTCTCAGCGGGGAGGGGTTGCAGTGTTCGTCTGCAAGTGTGTTCGTTTGTGTGTGTTTAATAGATGATGTTTTGAATATATAACTTTTTACGCCCAGTCGTAATCTCGTGTGGCATGTTCCAAGTTGTTTAAGTGTCA
>NC_090729.1:166608647-166621147 GCF_036898095.1 Palaemon carinicauda | reverse complement strand
TTATTGAGGCTATGCGTATCGATTTCAATATTTCCCTTTCCCCATAACACAGTCACACTACAAGAGTTGGATATATTTAACTTCATACAAGATATTTACAAAAATGCAAAATCATTGTGACGAATAATAATTTTAATAATTTTAGTCATTTTTATAATTACAATAATTTTGATATCTAGTCGTGTAAGTGTAGAGGAAAGTCTTTTGGAATTAAAAGTCATCCATGAAATACGAGTCTGGCGATATATACAATTAGATTGAGAAACAAGTAAATAAGTAAACAGTCTAACAAAGCCAAAGCTTGGCCTTTGCGTAACCGTTTAACCAATAGCTTTAGCTGTACCTTTATCTAGTGCACCGCACTTCAAAACGCCGGGGCAAAATTGCCGTAATAAATTTCCCTTCCGAGACATTATTTGGTGGAACCTCCTCGACTGCATTTGCTAAAGTCCCCTTTTTATGCGGACGGTAATTATTTTCCTTCTTCGTTGGATGGTATGGTCAGGGGACGGAGATGAAAGGGTATAGTAAAAAGGGGAGAAATAGGACGCAAAGGGTTCAAGAGAAAAGAAGGTAAACGTAATAATTCTTATGGGAATCCAAACTGTAACTGCGTCTGAAACGTAAACAAATCCGGTTCAGAATATCCTGAAAAAAACAATTGCTATCGTGACATGTCTTTTTTTCATTTTATCTGCTCATATCCATGTTTTGATCCACTTGAAATTTATGCTGTTTGCGCATATATTTCGATGTGTTTTACCCTGTGCCTCTCATGCTGTGACACAGGAATTGAAAGATGAAATAAGACCTACCTACATATATATTTTAAGAAGAGGCTTCCATGGAAAGGATTAGTGATATTTCATCTTGAAGAAATATATAATCGTCGTTGGTTGTTATATGACATCTCAGTTTCTGTGGCCGATATTTATAGACAATTTATATCCGTGTTGCAGGGTAAAACGACTGCGAGTTTGTTCTCTCTCTCTCTCTCTCTCTCTCTCTCTCTCTCTCTCTCTGGCATTTTCTATCTGTGTATGGTGTGTCTAACTTAGCCTATATTGTGGTGAAGAGTAAGAAAGTAAACAGAAGTACAAAAAGAAAGATAAAAATTCACTGTACTTGTATAAGAATTGTAACCATTCGTTCCAAACTAATAAAAACCAGGACTTCTTCGTAATGAAGTGTTGTCCGTTAGTAGCACTCACCAGAGGCAAAAATGCATCAGTTGAAGTGTAATTGTTGTATCCATGAAGCTAAAGTAACTGGTCGAGCTTGCCACCTCATAGTTTAAGTCTTCAGAGTTATATCGATGAAAGTTATACTCGACCATGGAAACTTTATGTATGGTGTCAGACCTAGATGCTGTTGCAACTATAGTCAATTGGTTTTAGTGAGGCAGATTTTCACCGACTCGCAGGGGTGCCCTTTTAGTTCGGAAACGTTTCTTGATAGCTGATTGGTTAGAGGGATTCGGACAAAAATCCTTTGGACCAATCAGCTTTTAGGAAACTTTTCCGAGCAAAAAGGGCACCCCTGCGAGGCGGTGCAAATCTGCCTCGCTAAAAAAAATTGACAATAGAGGGGTAGTCGTTAGAGAGCATGCCTTCGCCACGCCAAGCAGTCTTATTTTATTCTTAACTCCACTGCGAACTTGTACTTGGATGTATTTTATTCGAAATCTAATGGATTTGTCCGTGGGTCATACTCCACATGTCCACAAGTTTTCCACCAAGTTTCGTTGAAAATGGTTCAGTTGTTTTTTTGCGTAATGTTCACAAACGAGAAATAAACCAAATAAACATTTGCCTTTTAACATTGTTACTATTTTCAAAGTATTGCTGTGTACTTTTACTTTGAATTAATTTATCTAAAATGTTATAGATTCATCCATGGGTCATATTCAACATTACTACCAAATTTGGTCAAAATCGGTACTGTAGTTTTCGTGTAAAGTTGCTCACAAACAAATAAATAAACGACGACAAGGATGAATACACACCCTTCGCAAAATCTTCGATTTTGCCGAAGGCAATTAAATAAAGTGTATAAAAGTTTCTGCTACCACATGGTTGGCAATGCTGACTCTACCTCACATAGTGATATTCTTTGAACAAGCATTGTTGAAATTAATAACCTTATCATGTTTTCCGGCATTCTGTTTAATACTTAACTGGAAGAATATCATATATTTGGAGTTTAAGTGTCTCATAGCAATCTTTTATTGACTCTAGAGCCAATTGTCAGTGATGAGCTGTTGAGGAGAATTTTGATGTTAGTGTGACCTGGTTCTCTTACAATTGAATGTGTTAATCCTTTCCTGTAAACGGTATAGGGGAACGGTACTTCATCCACGTCAGTGTAAGTTAATGAAAATACGTTGGGGGATTAATCTCTCTTCAGGAAATTTATATGTGGGATTTTTGTATGTACAACCAGACCAAGGAAAACGCGATAGTTTCGGTGAAGAGGGACTTGAGTGACAGGCATTGTCAGAGTGCAAAGAGAAGGGTAACGAGAGAGAGAGAGAGAGAGAGAGAGAGAGAGAGAGAGAGAGAGAGAGAGAGAGAGAGAGAGAGAGAATCTCAAATTTGTTTGATTATTCTCCTATGAAAAGACTTGAGGATGGCGATCCTGTTCGAAATGTCTTTACTCCAGGTCTGCTACACTTAGATTATCAAGATTCCATTTACTCAGACTTGTAACCTTCGGTATCCTCTTGGAAAGGAAGGCAGATGCCGGACGGCATCGTTGCTTGAAATTGCAAGCATTAATGAAAAGGTCGAGATTCTCAGACTTCGACATTTTGCTTCGGGAGCCGTTCATCCTTTTGCTGTTGTGACGCCAAGGGTTAGCTAATACCGTATTGTTCTCAGTAAAATAACACCCAACATTAACAACTATTCTCTTTTACTTATTGTTCTGGAATTCCGTGAGGGCTTCAAGTTTTCGAATACATAATTTTCAAGTTTATTGGAATACGTCATGCGATTACAGCAGTTAGAGATGTATTAAATATGATATTTTATGTATGAAACACTGTATGTATTTATACTGTATGTCACCTGGGAGCGAATAAAAGATACAAAAGGTAGGGAATATATGTTGCATCCTTATTTGTATGAGTAAATTGTAAAAACATATATAAAACCGAATTTGTTTCTATTGTTATTTTATTCTGATATATTTAAATTGTATTTTGCAACCCGATTTTATGGTTTTATTTTTCCGAGGTTTTATAATACCAACTTTTTTTTTTTTTTTATCAGTGAACCTCGTTTAAAGGTCAAGTTTTTGTTATCTAAGCAACTTTGTACAAAGACCAGCCCACGAAGATTATCCTTGATTGTTGTTTGTAGCCTCTGTAATTATTGCAGTCATTCAGATCTCTTTTTCTTTGCCATTTTCACCAAGACTTACGTCATTTGTCCTGAAGATATTTAGTATGCTCATTCTAAAGAGACTAGAGAGAAAGGTTAACGAAAAGCCGAGAGATGTACAAGCTGGATTTCGAAAAGGTAGAAGTTGTACTGACCCAATTTCATTTTAAGACATGTGGTACAACAATGTGCAGAATATAGAAATACACTTTTGTTGGCATTTGTGGACTGTGAAAAAAACTTTTGATAGTGTGCACCGGCCAATTTTGTGGAGAGTCCTGTGTTTTTATGGAATTCCTCTTAAATATGTAAATTTGATTAAGACTGTTCATGAGCATAGCAAGTGCAAATTTAATGTTAGTGGAGTCATCAAATGAATTTCTTGTGAACAGTGGAGTACTCAAAGGGAATGTGTTGTCACCTAAGTCGTTTATCCTCTTCATGGATTTTGTAATATATAGAACAGTTGAGCATGGTGGAGAAGGACTGTACTGGATTGGTTATAGGAAATTAGCTACCTAGAGTATGATGATGACGCTGTCCTTATTAGCAGAATACTACAGGACTTAAAAATCTTACTCACAAGAATGGATGAAATATCTCAACAAGAATGGATGAAATATCTCATGAAGTTGGGATCAAGATAAATAGAAGAAAGACAGAGATGATGATATGGAATATGCAATGGAAGATGAAATATTGGAAGGAAAAAGGATTAATGAGGTATAATCGTTTAAATATTTAAGAATTATGATTTCTAATACAGGATCTTTAAAATTTGAGTAAAATGAACTATTGAAAAAAAAAGCAAATCAGGCAATTGTTTGGTTAAAAAAAATTGGGAAATCAAATCGCATGAAATTACATATAAAAATCAGACTATTTCAGTTTAGTGAGATCAGTGTTACTGTATGGACAAGAGTCGTGGTATGATAATGAAGCAATATCCAACAGATTTTGTAGAATTGAGAACAAAGCCTTCATAAGAATATTGGGATTTAAATTTCAGAAAAGGATTAGAAATGAAACTGTAAGAGAAATTACACGAGTGCTATATGTGGATGAGATCATGGTGAGCAGTAGATGGGGATGGTTTGGGCATGTTCTTCGCACTCCCCAAGAGGAGTAGTTCACCAAAATTTCAAGTGGGCTCCAAAAGGCACTAGACGAGTTGGAATATCCAGGCATGCATGGCTTAGGACTGAAACATGAAGTAGATGAGGATGAATGGAGAAATATTGATTTAAAAGCTCAAGATGGAGACGCCTGGTGAAATCTAAACGAGGCCCTTTGCGTCAATAGGCGTAGGAGATGATAATGATAATGATGTTGTTTGTAGCTTTCGGAGATGACCCCAAAACGAATTCAATGTGGTTTTGTAATAGTGACTGAGTTCACTTTAAAAATTTAATGTCGAAGGTGTTTTTACAAGCGGTCTTAAGATCGAATTTGACTTGATTTATTAATCCATTTGGGACAAAAATTTTACTGAACACCCAATAACATTAGGTTTTTCCCCAGCTGGAACAATATTGTTTAACACCTACTGTACAGAATACCCCTTACTGAGTGGGATAACTTAACGTGTTGAAAGTGGTTGCGTATCGCCATGGTCAGCAAAGCTGTACTAGTCAGAGCCACCCATACTAAGTTGGTTTGCTGAGAGCGATCAGACGAAAATTTCCCACCATCACCAATTCGCACTGGCCAGCGTGATGGTGAAAAGTGACCAAACCCTAGTCATGAATTGACATGACCGGGGCCTTTGTCCTGCAGTGGACTAGGAACGGCTCTCTCTCTCTCTCTCTCTCTCTCTCTCTCTCTCTCTCTCTCTCTCTCTCTCTCTCTCTCTCTTTTTTTTTTTTTGTACAGTGAAAACTGATTAAACTGCAAAAGTTATTTGATGACTTTACATAATTTTCATTGCATTGCCATGGATGTTAGCCTTCGGAAGACGTTAAAAACATTGTAAAG
This sequence comes from Palaemon carinicauda, assembly GCF_036898095.1. Classification (NCBI taxonomy): domain Eukaryota; kingdom Metazoa; phylum Arthropoda; class Malacostraca; order Decapoda; family Palaemonidae; genus Palaemon; species Palaemon carinicauda. The sequence goes on along the minus strand of NC_090729.1, from coordinate 166,615,790 downwards.
GCTGTCTAAAGAAAGAAACTGCCAGTGATATGAGCATTCTGGAAGCATTGAAAACTGAATGTATCATTAGATATTTTACACAGAAGTAGCTTCTTTAGTTAATATCATGACTCGAATGTTTAGTAAAGTTATTAAATCTTTTCCACTTGCACTTTTTTTCAGGATGGTCCCAATAATCTCCCCGAATCAGATGGAAGCGAAGATGAACTGAAGAATGGTGAGTACATGCTACTGTTTATATTATATTATATATATATTATATGTATATATATATATATATATATATATATATTACATGTATATATATATATATATATATATATATATATATATATATATATATATATAACATTATCTTTAATCGTGTGAGTAATTTGACACCAGATATATTTTAACAATAATAGATTGTTTTACATTGAGACTATGAGTACTTCTGTATTACTAATTATATTATATATGATAATACGCCACGTAATCTTTTGTTTCTGTTTACACGTGCGTGCACGCATTTTATTTATATATATACAGTGTATATATATATATATATATATATATATATATATATATATATATATAAAATCTATCTATCCATCTAACTATCTATCTATATATATATATATATATATATATATATATATATATATACATATATATATATATAATCTTTGTTTATTTATTTATTTATTTGTTTATGTCTCTTGAGTTCTGTCCTTTCATCTTTTGCTCGGTAGTCGCTTTTCGCAATCATAACATTTCATTCAGGCAACGTATGTCATCTTCAAAGCCAATCGGAGCGCTAACATTTTCCAGCCTTTTTAACAAATGAATCTCTCTCTCTCTCTCTCTCTCTCTCTCTCTCTCTCTCTCTCTCTCTCTCTCTCTCTCTCTCTGTGCGCTTGTGTTCCGCTCGCTCTTGCAAGGTTTTAATTAACAGAGCCGTGGTTCAGGGTTTTAAGTTAGCTGGTACCCTTGCAATTCTAGCGTGTACTGGACAATTCATTCTGTCCGAAAATAACAAATTGGGGTGTTTAATTATTTGGTCACAAAATGGCGCATCTTAGAGACAGTCAACAATAATATTTCAATTTGTTATAGTCTGGTGTCGAGTTTTTACATCGATCTTAATGCTATTCGAGCACCGTATCGTTCAAGTAAGAATGTCGAAGAGGAGACCAAAGTTGTCAGGTTTCAAAATGCAGTTTTCTCCGACAGCAGCCTGTGCTTCGTATGCCAAGGTTTAAAAGTCGTTCATTTTATTCACTTTCAACCATTTCATCATTCCGTAAGTATTTGTTTCAGGTTGTGTCGTTATATCGACATATTTTTCTGTATATTTTTCTGTTCGCTTTTCATTCTTTGTTAGAAGTTTTTTTTTTCATCCTTTTTCCTCGTAAGCAATATTCCGTTTGCTGTCATTCCTAAACTATTAATATCTCTCTCTCTCTCCTTTTATGTTTACAATACGGTATATTATTGGTCATAACGTGATTTTTTTTCTGATGAATCCCTTTTTCTTAATAATTTTCAATCATGTTTGTATTTTTGTTATAAGAATCTTTTATCAGAGAGAGAGAGAGAGAGAGAGAGAGAGAGAGAGGAGAGAGAGAGATAGAGAGAGAGAGAGAGAGAGAGAGAGAGAGATGTGTATTACTATTTCTATTTGAAAACGTTTGCAAGATATTAATAGTGTTCTCTTTTGATTGACTCCCCTCCCTTACAACGAGCGAAATCGACAAAAAAAAGTTTCCCCCCGTCTCCTGGGAGTCGATAAAGTAGCGAACGATAAGGAGAAATGACGCGATGGTTTCAATCAGTCTCCCCTTTAGAACGATCGTATGATTGGCATTTAATTTTCCGTTTTCTTTTATGATGAAGTATTGCGTCATTTTGCTGGCTGTCTTCGAACCCCCCTCTCGCGATTATCTCACACAGCACACCGCGTGCTATTAACGCAGCCGACGCCACCCCCGCCGCCGCCGCTGGTTCGGTCGGTCGGTCGCCCGGCTAGGTTTTGTCAAATGTGATCAGTTTGATTCGTTGGGGGAAATGTTTTTGGATACTTGAAGTTGTGTAATATTAAGGAAATTGTGAATGGTACTGTCGATCTATTGTTGTTATTTTATTTTTTATAACTTGACCGGGTGATTTGTGTTTGTATGTATAATTTTATGGTTTGCATTATCTGTATTTTACCAGTGTACACGACCTCTCAAAAATGACGGCTATGTATTTCAATAGATATGCACACGCGACCCACTCTCACCAGGTATGACTACTTCTTCTCCCCCCCTATCCGAGGGGCGGGAATAACACTAAGAGACAGAAAAAGAACATGTATACGAGAACAAACTAACGTAGAAGCTATTCTAACATGGTAGAGAAAGAAATGGACATGGGTAGGACATATAATGAGAGTGACAGACTATAGATGGACATTAAGAAAAGCAGAATGGGTCCCCAGAGAAACAGGGAAAGGTAAAGAAGATGATGGCTGGATGAACCAAAAGTTTGCGGGTGTGAACTGGCACAGAAAGACCATAAACAGACGCAAGTGTCAAGACATGTCTGAGGCCTTTGTTCTGCAGTGGAATAGTAACGGCTGATGATATATATATATATATATATATATATATATATATATATATATATATATATATTTTTTTTTTTTTTTTTTTTAAATAAGCCATATATATTAATACATCAAAGTCTAGATTCACTCAAAGACTATAATATCTGACCGGCTGGGTTTCGAACCCTAGTCCAAGATACCTGTATGACATTGACCATACCACTCAGCCACGAAGAAAGAATAGAAATATGAAAAACACGTTTAAATGTGCAAAATTTATCATATACATACACACACACACACACACACACATATATATATATATATATATATATATATATATATATATATATATATATATATATATATATATATATATATATATATATCATTCAAACACTTGCTCTTTCATTATATAGGGGAGATAATGATTGGTGGAAGGTACTCTTTAACATTATGTACAGCTGAGGCTGTAATATGTAATGAAAGAATATAGAGTTCTCCATCTGTTAACTCCGCTCCATGTGCGGATAGTTCTCATTAGCAAATCATAGGTTTAGTTTTTGCAAATCTGATTGACCTATACAGTAGTATCACCTTCACTTTTCAAATAAAGATTTTGAATTGTTTGGAATATGACTCCCCACACTGCTTCAATTTTTCATCCATCAGCCAAAGAACATTGTAGTAATCACGTTCTTCGTCATTATGATAGTAATAATAATGATGATAGTTAGGTTATTATTATTATTATTATTATTATTATTATCATTAATAATAATAATAATCTAACTTCTTTAAAGTGGGATAAGATGCAGATAAAGAAGAAGTTAGATTATTATTATTATTATTATTATTATTATTATTTATGATAATATAAAAGAGCAAAATACAAGAAGCATCAGTTGGCCATTTGCGGCAATAGGCGTGGGAGGAAATGATGATGAAAATCAATGAACCCAATGATGAAAATCATAATTAAGTTCAAGTAAAACCCGAGAAACTCGAATAATTAAACTTCTTATGCAAAAAAGGCATCGGAGATTAAAGAATCACGTAATTGCTTTCTTTTTTAATGTATCAGTGTTTCTTTCGTTTAATTCGTATCGAATATATGTCATTAATATTCTTTATCAAGTACCTTGTTTGTTTTTACTTCTCTCTAGAGATTCATAAGAAACCCGTCTCACCTTCCAAGCAAGATTTTTCGTCAATTACCTCCGGAACCTACTGAATTAGGCCTATTAGACTTTTGCTAAGCCCTTTTGCTTTGGCGTAGGACCATTGCACGAGACAACGTACAAAATTCCTCTTTATATCCAGTGTTCTCTTGCTTGAGGGTACACTCGGGCAGACTATTCTATATAATTTATCTTCCCTTTGTTTTGTAAAGTTTTATAGTTTATATAGGAAATATTTATCTTAATGTTGTTACTGTTCTTATATTATTTTATTTTTCCTTGTTTCCTTTCCTCACTGGGCTATTTTCCCAGTTGGGGCCACTGAGTTTAATGCATTATACTTTTCAAACTAGGGTTGTATCCTAGCAAGAATGATAATAATAATTATAATGATATCCCAAGCTGTACTGGTCAGGTTTGTTGTGAGCGATCAGACGAAAATCTCGCACCATCACCAATCCGCACCAGCGTGGTGATGATAACTGCCCATAACCCAGAGAGGAATTAACTTGTTCGAGGCCTTTGTCCTGCTGTGGACTAAAAACGGCTGCATTTGTTATTGTATATTCATGTGTAGTTTATTGCTTGGCAATTGGTCACATGTTTATCTAGTTGGAACTGGGAACATGCAGTACCAGCATCTCCTTGGTCAAGGAAAAGGGTGTGGACCTCGCAGTCTCACCCCTCAAGATATGCTGAAAATCTAGAAGGATGTACGTTATATTTGCATCACCCCTTTCGAATGGTAAAAAATGGTATCGTTAAATATATATATTTATGTTTATTCGAAACCTTCAAATGCCATGCAGTCGTAGCTTTCCCCTAAAGATGAATATGAGATATTTCTCTCTCTCTCTCTCTCTCTCTCTCTCTCTCTCTCTCTCTCTCTCTCTCTCTCTCTCTCTCTCTCTGGTGCTTTTCAAGTCCGCTGTATCACTCCACCCCAGCCTTCTAAAATGACCATTCACCCGGATTATTAGCTGCTCCCTTCCCTCCTGTTCCCCTAATATCTCTCCCTCTCCCTCTTGCACACGACCACTCAAATGTACACACGTTTGGGGGATTGGCTGGAAGAAAAACAAGGTTTTAAAGACCGGATTAGAGATTGTGAGCTAAATGATTTTGTTAATATTGCTATAATATGCGTTAGATATCTTTGCCAGAGATGATACTTATGCAAGACTTGAAAGGATCAGTGTAAGGCGAGAATATTTGTGGAAGTCTCTGTTGAAGATGTAACAAAGGCGGGTAAGAGGTATAAGACACGAAATGTACCGGGAGTTGCTGGGATTACGAGTGAGGTCTAGTTCCGATAGCGTGATTGTTTTGACTGAGTCAAAGCTTCCAGACGATTGATGAAAGAAATAATTGTTCTAATGTATATACAGGAGGTAAAGGTGATAAATGGGACTGTTAAGAATTATGGGGGTGTAACATTTTATAGTATACCTTTGAAGGCATATTGTAGAATTTTGATTGAGAAAGTAAGGCATATAAATGAGACTGACAGGGGAAGAGCAATTTGGTTTTACAAAAAGAAGTGAATAAGTAAATAAAAGTTTTTTTTTTTTTTTTTTTTTTTTTTTTGAGAAGCAGTATTTGAGAATTGTGAAAGTAAAGAAAAAAAACATTGTTGCATTCATGAACCTACAAAAATTCTTTGGTAGACTCGAAAGAGGCTGTTTAGTGGGTATTATGAATGTGTATTACAGAGGACTTGTCTTCGAGAGCAATTAAATTAATTCACGAAGGAAGTGAAGTATGTGTTAGAATATGTCGGCGGGAGAGTGATTGGTTTAGTGTGAAAGTGTACCTGGGTCAGGCTTTTTTTTATGTCTCCAAGGGTGTTTAACACTTTGGGTGGAGTGATTCGATATGACAAGAGTAACGATAACCGATTATGTGTACAGTTGTGGTCTAAGAACAGGAGTTTAGAGGTTTAAAGGCTGCTCATAAATGGCAGAGGCAAGAGACAGTGACATTGCCCTATCAAGCAAGACAATGCCATAGAGACTGACCATATATTCTTATGATCAGCGCCTAAGGCCCCTCTCCACCCAAGCTAGGATCAAGGAGGGCCAGACAGTGGCAACTGATGAGTCAGCAGATAGACCTACTGTATAGGCTCCCCCAAACCCCCCATCCTTAGCTCACAAGGATGGTGAGGTTACAGCGACCAAAGAAACGAACGAGTTTGAACGTGACTCGAAACCCAGTCTGGTGACCACCATTCAGGGACGTTACCACATCGGTCACCACAACCCTAAAATGGGATGTAGAATAGTTGATGATTGCAGTGAAGAGTGAATGCAGGAGGTGGTAAGAAAGTTTGGAAGAGTCTGCAAGAGAAGAAATTTGAAAGTAAATGTGATCAATTGTAAGGTATTGAGAGTAAACAGCAAAGAGGAATATGGGTTAATTAATGTTAGTATGAATGGTGGAAAAATGTAAGTTGCAAGATTCATGTACCTATCTTGGTAGTATTTAAAGGGATTGGGATGCTGTCAAGATGAGGAAAGAGAATAGTCACAGGATAGGAGAATAAAAAAAGATTAATAGTATGTGTATAGAAGACTGGTAAGAGAATTAAGATTTTGGTTAAAGCCAAGGTAGCAATGTATAGCAGTGTATGAAGGGATCGTTGGATCAGCTTCCGTTTATGGATGTGAATTACAAAGGTTAATTGCGAGTGAAAGATACGGGGTTAAAGATGTAAATAAGAACGGATTCTTTTGTGGCCGTTGGTGTGAACCCTTGAAATGCCCGTTTAACAGAGTGACTTGTGCATGATGATGTTGAATGGTGCAAAGCATTTACGAGGGTTTTGACTGCTGATTAGTCATAATAGTTTGAAAGGTTTACTGACTTGCTTTTTCGTCTCTGGAGTCCACCCCCGGTTAGGAGACTGTGTATGTATGCATGCATGTACACATATTACTCATGTATGTTTGAGTGTATTATGTCATTTCCAACATTAGAACCTAAACATTCCTTAAATTAGAGGAATTTATTCTTTCCCGTGACAAATGTGTAACATTGTAAGCCACCAAGGGCTATTGTTATGTTTTTCTAAAAGTTTCATCTCCATTATTTGAGTTTATTTTTCTACTGCTGCCATGTTTACACTTGAAAGCTTTCAAGTATACGCGTCGAGCAGAGGGTATTGAATGACGTCAAAAGTTGGCCCTCTGAGTAGGTACGAAGCAGCAAGCCTCCTCTCCAGCCGCCCACATGATGACCCAAGGAGATGGTGATGAGAGAAAAAGAAGCGAGTCTGCACATTCTAACAGCTTTATGGGGATCTACCTTTGCGCAGGCGGGGGCGCGTCGGCATGTCGAAAGGAATGTCTCCTCTGCGCTTACGCTAGTTTTCAAGTGCGGCATTTTATTAGC
>NC_090729.1:166598647-166601147 GCF_036898095.1 Palaemon carinicauda | reverse complement strand
TGGATTGTATATGGGCGAGTTTATTAGTGCAGGGATTGCATATATGCTGAGCCACATATTTTTGCAATAAACTTTTATTTTTTTTTATTTGTCATGAAAACTGTGCAAATTTTTAAAGTAGAAAATAAGGTGAAATGGAAAATACCATTAGAACCTGCTATAATGAGAGAGAGAGAGAGAGAGAGAGAGAGAGAGAGAGAGAGAGAGAGAGAGAGAGAGAGAGAGAGAGAGCCATTCATCCCTTAAAAACGAGAGATGGACTTTGGAGTTGCCGTTTACTTCAAGCCCCACCACCGGCACTGCCTCCACCACCACTCTTTAATGAGCTATTCAAATGGAGGGGTCTTTTGGTTTTTTCAATAGTGGTGATCTAACAGGTGAACGACAATTTCAATAGCCTTCGCTCACTCGAGTCGTGGAAATGGGGGATTCGGCCTGTTGAAATTCATGCATGTTTATCGTCCGTGTCAGTACCGTGCGTAACATTTCGGAATGTTTTTTTTTTTTTTTTTTTTTTTTTCGGAAAAATAAGTTTCCCGATTTATAAAAGGAAGAGTATAGTGAAATTGCATTTTCTTTGCTGAATTATAAGTTTGATATGATGAATGTTGTTTGTTCGATCTCGCTGGATGTTTTTACGTATACACAAGCACTTCTTGTTTTCGCTAACCATTGCTGTTTTGAAAACAGTTATCAGTCAGTCAACCATTCTTGCTTTCTTCCATTGAACTGTTATCCGCTGACATTGATGACGGAAGGTTTTATTGTGGCATATTTTTTGTTTACTCCAAATTTCAAGTTTGAACTATCACATCATATATCAGGATGATTGTGTGGCTAGACGTTTGTTTATTTCTTAGCAAGAGTTAAGGACAACGTGGATTTTGCGTTTAGTTTACACACGCCCACATGTACACTCATTGTAAACTATTATTATGTGCTGTGCCAAGAGTTTTTATAAATAGCTTATGAGTATTTTAAGATCTCTACCACATTCGCGCGAACACACACAAAAATGCAACCTTGTAGGGCAGAAGTTACCGGCTATGAAACATTGATTTCAGGGGATGGAAATGCTAAGGTTGTGTTGACTCCCAGTCCCGGAGGAAAGATGGTAATAAAAAACAATTTAGATTCAGAGGTAAAGTTTAGTTTAAAACGTTGGAATGATTTTAAATTAGGCCATAAATGTCATGTACATTTACCAAAAACTTTTTTGAACTCATTAAAAAAAAAAAAAAGTTATCAGAGGTAAAAATGGATGGCTAGATAATACCGTTTAGTGTTTTTAAAAAGTTATTGTAAAAGCATCCTCTTCACTATCGATTCTAATGATTACTTATTATAATGGACTTGTGTGTTTACATGACACAAACATGTACTGCAATTTTTCCCCGCTGGCACCCATGTGCTTATAACATCCTGCTTTCCCAACTAGGGTTGTAGCTTAGCTAGTATTAATAATAATCGGGTTGTTTGTGCCCCGGTATGATGATGATCGCAGACGTAAATCCCTCCTGGATATCCACCCACCCTCTGCAACCCACCCACCCACCTACAGGAGGTGAGCATTCGTGGGCCGTCGAGTTTTGTTCAGGCACTGACGTCATGCGTCTAGTGTCTTCTAGCAAAGGACAAGGCGGATATTGTGCACTTTTATTATCCCTCTTTGTGTCTTTAGTATCCTTTGTTTCATTGATAGTTTAAGTTCTAGCGAATAGATTTAGTGTTGATATAAACTTAGATTGTATATATACGAATTGGGTGACGCATTTTATAACTGAACCCTTTCCTCATAACAGTATAGACAAGAAACTCTAGGACGGATTGGAGGATGTATTGTAGTTATTGTCGAAAATAATATCGCTTATAGCATCCTGCTTTTCCAACTAGGGTTGTAGCTTATCAATAATAATAATAATAATAATATTAAAGAAATTGTTGTTCCTCTTGAATGCTCAACAACGCCTTTCTGGTTGGCTGTTCTATTTTACTATCTCCTATTAATGAAGGGTTTTCTTTTAGGCCCGTTTTTGCTGTGTCCTCTTAAAATATTCTAAGGCCAAACGTATATCCTGTTTAGCGTGTGTGAAGTGATCCTTGTTCCCAGGGAAGTAGATAGAAGGGAGAGGCCACACAGTGTCATATTTAGGCAACGACCTCTTTCGTGAGTTGGTGCGGCACAGCGAACGTCCAACCCACCGGAGTTGTGGCATCACCTTTCTCAGGCAGGTTGCGGCCGTTGGAGGGGGTGGATGGGGGAGGGCGTGAAGGGGGAGGGGGGTGGAGGGCTTCCATTGGGCTTCTGAGGGCGGAGGGGAGAGACGGAAGGGGTCCTGGGAGGGGGTGGGGTACGGTAGGGGTTGGGTTGGGAAGCAGTATGGAAGGAAGAGAGAGAGAAGGGTGGTCCGTCCGAGAGGCTCTCTCTCTCTCTCTCTCTCTCTCTCTCTCTCTCTCTCTCTCTCTCTCTCTCTCTCTCTCTCTCTCTCTGGTCATAGCA
>NC_090729.1:166588647-166591147 GCF_036898095.1 Palaemon carinicauda | reverse complement strand
ACAAATTTTACATGAATAAAGAGCATTTCATATGTTAATTATTCCGTGTATATGAAATAAAAAGACAATACCGGGGGAGACAAGCAAAATAGGATGTGATATAAATCGTGCAGATTCATTATTTCAGCAGATTTGCATACTAAAGCAATGTGTTTACAGAGTGGGGAAATCATTATTAAACATTTCTCTACATTTTCTTTTCTCCAAACATGACCATTACTGTTATGATTATAATGTGTTATGAATCTATTACTATTTTTATGTACAAAATTATGATAATTTACATATATATATATATATATATATATATATATATATATATATATATTATATATATATATATATATATATATATATATATATATACACATTTCTACTAATTTGGATTCCATGAGCAAAAGTGATGGTGTCTCACATTTTTTAAAATAATGATTAGTAAAAAAAAAAAAAAGGATTATGATAATAATTATAAAGAAATACCAGTTTCCTAAAATTGAAGTTTGCTTCCAGTGCTATGGTAAATATGTCTCTAAATATCTCTTAAGACGCTGCAGAAAGTCAGTGTTCATTTCTCGTCTTCACAATACGGCCATTGTTTATCTATGCATTGAAATTTACTCCAGTCTAGTAAAGTCCTCCTTTAAATTACTCGTAAATAATTCGTTTTCTTATGAAACACTATTTCAATAGAGTTTGAATATGTTTATTATTTTATTATATTAGTAGGTATGCTATTGTATAATATGTTCATAGAACCCTTTTGCTGTCATCATTTTATGATTAAGTTTTGACTTTGGGTATACTTTTATTAAAACTCATTGTAAGACTTAAGATGGGGAATCGGGACTGAATGCCCAGAATCATATAACAACATTTATAAGTGTAGTAAAGATAGATAGCACATACAGCATTGGAATAGCAAGTTATTGGCCTCCAGTGCAATTATTTGATGAGTTATCTGAATTTTTTTTTCATTTTTTTTTCTTTTCTTATTTTTTTGCCTGGGTTTTACTTTTCTGTCATGCAATTCTCGTTACGAACGTAGTGGATGAAATACTTGTTAACTATTATTATTATTATTATTATTATTATTATTATTATTATTACTACTACTACTACTACTACTACTACTACTACTACTACTACTACTACTACTATTACAACCCTAGTTGGAAAAGCAGGATGCCAAAAGCTCAAGGGCTCCAACGGGGAAAAAATAGCCCAATGAGGAAAAGAAATAAGGAAATAAATAAACGATATGAGAAGTAATAAACAATTAAAATGAAATATTTCAAGAACAGTAATAACATTATAAACGTATTATATTTTCCTTTCAACACAGTTTTAATAGTCTTAGTTTCTATGTGTTGAATCTTTAAGCTCTTCAACAAGTTTGAATTTCTTTCTTGTTTTATAACGTTTTTTTTTTTTTCTTTTATACTTCAGCTGATGTGGAGAGAAAGCCAGAAACCAGAGGGACCGAATGGTGTCCTTACCAGCCCCTGGGCCTCACCAGAACGACAGACACAACTCGAAGGGTGAGTATTTGCAACCTTTCGATTTTAAAATAAATACAACTAAAAATTAGAGATCAAACCAGAAACCCTTTTTTGATTGATTGATATTGATTTTTTTTTTCTTTTTTTTAAGGTCTGTCTTTTGCTTTCGGCTATATTTTGACCTAGTTTCTTGATTTTCTTATTTTGTTTTCCCTCTTTTGGGGAGACATTTCTTCGATATAGCTTTTGCTACAAAGCTTGTAAAAAAAATTCTGTCACTCTTGCGTATTTGCAGTGAGAAACGAAGGAAAGTGTGCTTCATGTATGTAGAAATGTACATTTAGAATGTTACGCTATATCAGTAGTGATTATAATGATAATGGTGTAGCATCCTACAGATGACTTCTAATCTGTATCATTCTTTTATTTTATCTCCTCAAATCGGGATTGCTATGTAGATAATGTAAATGTATGTTTACACTGATTATAATCCAGTAGTCTGTAGTTATCAGACTATCTCTCTCTCTCTCTCTCTCTCTCTCTCTCTCTCTCTCTCTCTCTCTCTCTCTCTCTTCTCTCTCTCTCATTTTATGGTTTAATCACCTCAGTTCTTGATTGTTATTTCAATATAGTCTGATTACAGTGAATATAATCCAGTAGTGTTTTCTCTCTCTCTCTCTCTCTCTCTCTCTCTCTCTCTCTCTCTCTCTCTCTCTCTCTCTCTCTCTCTCTCTCTCTCATTTTATGATTTAACCACCTCAGTTCTTGATTGTTATTTAAATAGTCTGATTACAGTGAATATAATCCAGTAGTGTTTCTCTCTCTCTCTCTCTCTCTCTCTCTCTCTCTCTCTCTCTCTCTCTCTCTCTCTCTCTCTCTCTCTCTCTCTCTCCCATTTTATGGTTTAATCACCTCAGTTCTTGATTGTTATTTCAATATAGTCTGATTACAGTGAATATAATCCAGTAGTGTTCTCTCTCTCTCTCTCTCTCTCTCTCTCT
>NC_090729.1:166567280-166588147 GCF_036898095.1 Palaemon carinicauda | reverse complement strand
ATACTTTTATTAAAACTCATTGTAAGACTTAAGATGGGGAATCGGGACTGAATGCCCAGAATCATATAACAACATTTATAAGTGTAGTAAAGATAGATAGCACATACAGCATTGGAATAGCAAGTTATTGGCCTCCAGTGCAATTATTTGATGAGTTATCTGAATTTTTTTTTCATTTTTTTTTCTTTTCTTATTTTTTGCCTGGGTTTACTTTTCTGTCATGCAATTCTCGTTACGAACGTAGTGGATGAAATACTTGTTAACTATTATTATTATTATTATTATTATTATTATTATTATTATTACTACTACTACTACTACTACTACTACTACTACTACTACTACTACTACTACTATTACAACCCTAGTTGGAAAAGCAGGATGCCAAAAGCTCAAGGGCTCCAACGGGGAAAAAATAGCCCAATGAGGAAAAGAAATAAGGAAATAAATAAACGATATGAGAAGTAATAAACAATTAAAATGAAATATTTCAAGAACAGTAATAACATTATAAACGTATTATATTTTCCTTTCAACACAGTTTTAATAGTCTTAGTTTCTATGTGTTGAATCTTTAAGCTCTTCAACAAGTTTGAATTTCTTTCTTGTTTTATAACGTTTTTTTTTTTCTTTTATACTTCAGCTGATGTGGAGAGAAAGCCAGAAACCAGAGGGACCGAATGGTGTCCTTACCAGCCCCTGGGCCTCACCAGAACGACAGACACAACTCGAAGGGTGAGTATTTGCAACCTTTCGATTTTAAAATAAATACAACTAAAAATTAGAGATCAAACCAGAAACCCTTTTTTGATTGATTGATATTGATTTTTTTTTTCTTTTTTTAAGGTCTGTCTTTTGCTTTCGGCTATATTTTGACCTAGTTTCTTGATTTTCTTATTTTGTTTTCCCTCTTTTGGGGAGACATTTCTTCGATATAGCTTTTGCTACAAAGCTTGTAAAAAAAATTCTGTCACTCTTGCGTATTTGCAGTGAGAAACGAAGGAAAGTGTGCTTCATGTATGTAGAAATGTACATTTAGAATGTTACGCTATATCAGTAGTGATTATAATGATAATGGTGTAGCATCCTACAGATGACTTCTAATCTGTATCATTCTTTTATTTTATCTCCTCAAATCGGGATTGCTATGTAGATAATGTAAATGTATGTTTACACTGATTATAATCCAGTAGTCTGTAGTTATCAGACTATCTCTCTCTCTCTCTCTCTCTCTCTCTCTCTCTCATTTTATGGTTTAATCACCTCAGTTCTTGATTGTTATTTCAATATAGTCTGATTACAGTGAATATAATCCAGTAGTGTTTTTTCTCTCTCTCTCTCTCTCTCTCTCTCTCTCTCTCTCTCTCATTTTATGATTTAACCACCTCAGTTCTTGATTGTTATTTAAATAGTCTGATTACAGTGAATATAATCCAGTAGTGTTCTCTCTCTCTCTCTCTCTCTCTCTCTCTCTCTCTCCCATTTTATGGTTTAATCACCTCAGTTCTTGATTGTTATTTCAATATAGTCTGATTACAGTGAATTATAATCCAGTAGTGTTCTCTCTCTCTCTCTCTCTCTCTCTCTCTCTCTCTCTCTCATTTTATGGTTTAATCACCTCAGTTCTTGATTGTTATTTCAATATAGTCTGATTACAGTGAATATAATCCAGTAGTGTTTTTCTCTCTCTCTCTCTCTCTCTCTCTCTCTCTCTCTCTCATTTTTATGATTTAACCACCTCAGTTCTTGATTGTTATTTAAATAGTCCTGATTACAGTGAATATAATCCAGTAGTGTTCTCTCTCTCTCTCTCTCTCTCTCTCTCTCTCTCTCTCACACACACACACACAACTGCATTATACATTTAACGTAATATTAACATTAATTCTCCTCTGCAGCTTCTAATTCATTTATTGTTTTCCGCCGAGATATTCATGAAATGAAGTAAATTGTCGAAGGAAAACCTTTTCCAGTCTCTGTTCCATTCACCGTTTCCAGTTGATGATCAACTCGTCAAACCATTTTTTTTTAATAATTTTTCTTGCTTATAATTTTTTCTCTTTTTAAATGATATTCAACTTATCTCTATTGTCTTTCAGTTGTTCATACTTTACATTTTATATTCGGTCGAGTTTTTATTTTTATTTTTTACTCTTAAAAACGAGGTTCCGTTTTCTGTTTATTTCCCAGTTTACTATTAAATCCAATATTGTTTTAATCTTGTACTGTAGTTGCGTAATACTGACAATATCTTTCCATCATCTAATTTCTAAATTATTTTGATGTTTGTTCAGATTCATTATACATTGCAGATTAGATAGTAGCTTCTTTTTAAGAAACTTTAAAATTAAAATTAAATAGCTTCTTTTTAAGAGCTTGAAGATTAAAATTAAATATCAGCTTCTTATAGAACTTAAATATTGAAAATAGATAGCTTCTTTTAGAACTCGAAGATTAGAAATGAATATTAGCTTATTTTTCAGAACTTAAAGATTGAAAATAGATAGCTCTATTTAAAACTTGAAGATTAGAGTGAATACCAACTTCTTTTTAGAACTTAAATATTGAAAAAAGATAGATCTTTTTAGGACTTGAAAATTAGAAATAAACATTAGCTTATTTTTTAGAACTTGAAGATTGAAAAAAGATAGATCTTTTTAGAGCTTGAAGATTAGAAATGAATATCAACTTCTTTTTAGAACTTAAAGATTGAAAATAAATAGTTATTTTTGGAACTTAAAGATTAGAAATAAATGTTAGCTTATTTTTAGAACTTAAAGATTAAAATTAGTTAGTAGCTTTTTTTTTAATAACTTAAAGGAATTGAATATTAGCCTTTCTAGAACTTAAGATTAAATGTTAGCCTTTTGGAACCTAAAGAATAGAATTAAATAGTAATTTCTCTTTTTTTATAAAACTTAAAGAATATCTCTCGAACGGAAATAATATTGTTTTCTCCCATGTTCGGACAGAGCCCCTGTGCCTCGCCCTCTGGAAGTGAGAGAGCGGCGACGGCGACGCCCTTGGACACGGCCAGCAATGCCGAGGACACGTCCAGCAACGGCAACAAGGACGACGAAGACGACGACGCCGATGACGACAACGACGACGACAAAATTGACGCTCAATACGACCCCGAACGTCTCAAGGCTTTCAACGTAAGTCTCTCTCTCTCTCTCTCTCTCTCTCTCTCTCTCTCTATGTGTGTGTGTGGTTTTTACATTTAAAGAGTAAGGCGTAAATTATTTGTCAATATAGTCTCTCTCTCTCTCTCTCTCTCTCTCTCTCTCCGTGGGGTTTTTACATTTTAAGAGTAAGACGTTATTTGTCAATATAGTCTCTCTCTCTCTCTCTCTCTCTCTCTCTCTCTCTCTCCCCGTGGCGTTTTATCATTTTAAGAGTAAGGCGTTATTTATCAATATAGTCTCTCTCTCTCTCTCTCTCTCTCTCTCTCTCTCCGTGGGGTTTTTACATTTTAAGAGTAAGACGTTATTTGTCAATATAGTCTCTCTCTCTCTCTCTCTCTCTCTCTCTCTCCGTGGGGTTTTTACATTTTAAGAGTAAGACGTTATTTGTCAATATAGTCTCTCTCTCTCTCTCTCTCTCTCTCTCTCTCTCTCCCCGTGGCGTTTTATCATTTTAAGAGTAAGGCGTTATTTAGCAATATAGTCTCTCTCTCTCTCTCTCTCTCTCTCTCTCTCCGTGGGGTTTTTACATTTAAGAGTAAGACGTTATTTGTCAATATAGTCTCTCTCTCTCTCTCTCTCTCTCTCTCTCTCTCCCCGTGGCGTTTTATCATTTTAAGAGTAAGGCGTTATTTAGCAATATAGTCTCTCTCTCTCTCTCTCTCTCTCTCTCTCTCTCTCAGAAGATAATTACTGTTAGTTTTCTCTTCCATTTTGAAGATTAAAAGAAGGCGTTACGTGTCATTTAAGTAAATGTTTAAGGGGTGAATTTGTTACTTGATATTTTGTAGACTTAATAATTTTTTTTTTAGCATACGTCTTGTGATATCGAAATACAGTAGTCTTCGATATTATTATAATTCTTTGGGGAACATTTTACGGTTTTTAATCTTACTTTTTTGCTTCTTCATCATATTGTTGTTCAGAGCTACGCAATATCTTGGATTACACAATTTTGTTGTACTTGTTTAGTCCAATTTATCCATCTATCTATCTCTGTCTATGTATGTATGTGTATATATATATATATATATATGTGTGTATATATATATATATATATACATATACATATATATATATATATATACATATATATATATACATATATATATATATGCATATATATATATATATATGCATATATATATATATATATATATGTATATATATGTGTGTGTGTGTATGTATGTATTTATTATCATTATTATTACTATTATTACTACTAGACAAGCTGCAACCCTAGTTGGAAAAGCAAGATGCTATATGCCTAAGGGCTCCAACAGGGAAAAATAGTCCAATGAGGAAAGGAAACAAAGAAATAAATAAACGATATAAGAAGTGATGAAAAATTGAAATAAAATATTCTAAATATTTTAAAACACATTGACGTCATTAAAACAGATAAATCATATATAGACTAAAAAGACTTATGTCCGACTATTCAACATAAAAACATTGGTTTATATGCACATACAAGCGTATCTCATATTTCTCAATCCATAGTATAGGTGACAAATTGAAATCTTGGTTTCAGTTCACTAGTGGAAATTCCAAATCAATAAATGGGCTACAATTAACTATCATTTTTAAAAATTCACAATTTTTTCTCCGAGAACATTATTGCCTTTTTTCCTTTGAATGTTAATGACCTGTCATTAAGGTAATGGATTTCCCTCTCCTCTCCACAGATGTTCGTCAGATTGTTCGTGGACGAGAACCTGGACCGAATCGTTCCTATCAGCAAGCAACCCAAAGAGAAGATCCAAGCCATCATCGACGCATGCGCGAGACAGTTCCCAGAGTTCGCCGAGAGAACGCGGAAGAGGATCAGAACCTACCTGAAGAGCTGCAGGAGAAACAAAAGAACGCGAGATTCTAATGGCTGGGAAACTGTAAGCACATTTTAAGAAATAATTACACTTACTTTATTAGAATAGTCTCAGCAATTTTATTTTTGTCATTAATTAAAGTGGAAGGTTCAATTTTTTTCTAATATATAGAAATAAAAATGTAAAGGAATTGTTTGTCTTCTATATTATTCTGAATTAGATAATTTAGTTCATATTATTTTTGTTTAGATAATATCTGCCTTTGATAATCATCAGTATGAAAATGCTATGTTATGCTATGTTATAATAGCATTTCTCTTTTTTCGTAACATAGCATTTCTTAGTTTTTCTCTTAATATAGCATTTCTTTTTGAAGTCTTCACGGAACATTTTTTCCTTTTAACGGCATATTGTCCTAACATGGTATTTTTTTCTGTTAACAGAGCATTTCTTTTTTTTTTCTTTTAACATAGCATTTCTTTTTTTCTTAATATATCATTTATTTTTAATCTCTTAAGGTAGCATTTCTTTTTTCTCTCTCTTAGCATAACATTTCTTTTCTCTCTCTCTTAGCATAACATTTCTTTTCTCTCTCTCTTAGCATAACATTTCTTTTCTCTTAACATAGCTTTTACGTTTTTTCAAGATTTTTCTCTTAACATAGCGTTTCTTTTTTCTCTCTCTTAGCATAGCATTTCTTTTTTCTCTCTCTTAGCATAACATTTCTTTTCTCTTAACATAGCTTTTACGTTTTTTCAAGATTTTTCTCTTAACATAGCGTTTCTTTTTCTCTCTCTTAGCATAGCATTTCTTTTTTCTCTCTCTTAGCATAACATTTCTTTTCTCTTAACATAGCTTTTACGTTTTTTCAAGATTTTTCTCTTAACATAGCGTTTCTTTTTTCTCTCTCTTAGCATAACATTTCTTTTCCTCTTAACCTAGCATTTATGTTTTTCTTGAAGTTTTTTCTCTTAACATGGCGTTTCTATTTTTCTCTCAACAGCATTTTTTCTCTAATCATACCATTTTTTCTTTAATATAGCAAACATAGCATTTCTTTTTCTTAACATATCATTTTTTTGTATCTCTAACATATTTCTTTTTTCTCTTTTTCTCTTTTGGCGTAGCATTTCTCTTTTTCTTAACATACCCTTTTCTCTCTTAACATAGAAATTCTGTTCATCTTAGTTTTTCTCTAAACATAGCATATATTGTTTTCTTAACATAGTATTTTTTCTCTAAACATAGCATTTTTTTATTTATTAACATAGATTTTTTGTTTTTTTTTACCTAACATAGCATTTTATTTTTTTCTCCAACCAGCCATCGAGGCCGACTCCGCCACACCTCACGAGCATCCAAGCCGAACAGATCCTGGCAAATGCGTGCGAGAACGAAGCCCAGAACGCCAAAAGAATGAGATTGGGTTTGGAACCCATTGCTCAGCCGAACCCGCTCAACCCACAACCCCAAGCTCAGGTGAGGGTTTTTTTGAGTTTAGTAAATCTCTATGGAATTCTTAGTCATTGAATTTGTGTATTTCTTTTAAGAATCAAAGTAGCATTATGTTTCGTAGTTTATACCATAAGTGGAACCTGAGTTCCCTTCTTGAAAGTTTGAATTTTGTACATACATACATATACCAAGGCACTTCCCCCAATTTTGGGGGTTAGCCGACATCAACAAATGAAACAAAACAAAAAAGGGGACCTCTACTCTCTACGTTCCTCCAGCCTAACAAGGGACTCAACCGAGTTCAGCTGGTACTGCTAGGGTGCCACAGCCCACCCTCCCACATTATGAATTTTGTAAAAAGTTAAATTAACGTTACAAATGATGTTATCTCGGGTTTATTAAAGGGAAAGGAAAACAAGTTGCGCATTTGGTCAAATGCTAACATCTGAAGTAACGGTAGTAGAAATCATTTCAAGTCTGACGGGCAGGATTTCAAAACAGTAGTAAATACTAGTATTAAGCGATTTTATGTACTAAATCTGATAAAGCGGCTGTAATTACAGCAGCTCTGAAAGGTGCTCTCGAGTATCAGGACTTAAGCTCGTACAGAATTACTTCAAATTTATCATTCACATAAAAGAATACTAGAATATGTAGTTCTCGAACAACTAGCCTACTCTGTCATTTGGAGAAATCAAAGTATTGCCTGATAACCAGTTAACATATAGGCCAATTATGCTCTACGGAAACAGCTGTGTTATGTTGTAAATTATCTACTAGAAAATATGACAAATTGTGACATCCCAATTTTACTGGATCCTAGTGCTGCTTTTGACGCACTTATGCATATTATTATTATTATTATTATTATTATTATTATTATTATTATTATTATTATTATTATTAATTGCTAAGCTACAACCCTAGTTGGAAAAGCAGGATGCTATAAGCCCAGGGGCCCCAACAGGGAAAATAGCCCAATGAGGAAAGGAAACAAGGGAAAATAAAATATTTCAAAAGCAGTAACAGCATTAAAATAAATATTTCCTAAATAAACTATAAATGCTTTAACAAAACCAGAGGAAGAGAAATTAAATAGAATAGTGTGCCCGAGTGTACCCTCAAGTAAGAGAACTCTAGCCCAAGACAGTGGAAGACCATGGTACAGAGGCTATGACACTACCCAAGACTAGAGAACAATGGTTTGATTTTGGAGTGGCCCTCTCCTAGAAGAGCTGCTTACCATAGCTAAAGAGTCTCTTCTACCCTTACCAAGAGTAAAGTGGCCACTGAACAATTATAGTGCAGTAGTTAACCCCTTGGGTGAAAAAGAATTGTTTGGTAATCTCAAGTGTTGTCAGGTGTATGAGGACAGAGGAGAATATGTAAAGAATAGGGCAGACTATTCGTGTATGTGTAGGCAAAGGGAAAGAACCGTAACCAAAGAGAAGGATTCAGTGTAGTATTGTCTCGCCAGTCAAGGGACCCTTTAACTCTCTAGCGGTAGTATTGAATTAATAACGATTTATATGCATTGCCGATGAAGCCTTTGGGTATCTAACAAATTACTTGGTTAACTGTAAGTGTTGTGTACGAATTGGAAATTCTTATTTATCACATTAACCATTAAAGAAAAGGGAAGTATGCTAGGTCCAATCCTATTTTGTATCTGTGCAGTTGGACTTTTTAGATTTTCCTTCATTACATCGCAGGCTGATGGAAATATGAGACAATAATAATTATAATAATGATAGAACTATAATAATGATTGATATATAGAGGGAAAATGATGAGGATAGCCACAAGGAGGCGAATTTTTTTCTTTTTAATTCGTAAGAATTAGGAAAAACTAGCCCTGGGAGAAGACATGAAAAAGCCGAATTCTTCTAATATTAAATAAAAGTTTTGCGCTTTACCTAATTACCTCAAATCTCTCTCTCTCTCTCTCTCTCTCTCTCTCTCTCTCTCTCTCTCTCTAGAAAACCCCTACCGTTCGTCAGAAACTTATTTTGTCATTATTTATTTGCTCACTTGCATTTACATCAAGTGTATACAAACATGCTCACCAGCAATAGAAGTCAGTAGCGTTTTGTTGGAAAACAAGTGATTTATCTCGAGCAGCGAAGAAATGTCTGAATTTCTATTAATATTTTATACGTTTAGTCTTTCTCCATTGTTTAGGTGTCCATCAGTACCTGTACTTCTCTTGCTTCTTATCGGTTGTATTATGTCTTAAACCTTTCACGATAGTTCGTTCATCTTTTTTATATGGTTGTCTGGTTTTCTCTTTTATTCCGTCTCTTTTTGGCTTCCATTTACCGATATATATATATATATATATATATATATATATATATATATATATATATATATATATATATATGTTTATATATATATATGTGTTTATATATATTCATATATATTTATATATATTTATACAGTATATATATATATATATATATATATATATATATATATATATATATATATATATATATATATATTATAAATAAAGGTTGAATATAGGCCGGTGAAGTGTCGTTGGCATTCAGTCACTCACTCTCACATATGACCAGAAGCGTTGCTATGACAACCAACTATGCTATCCCAGACGCCTTCCCGGAAATAGAAGTGTGGTCATTCAGTTGTAGTCCATAATAAGTAATGTGGTTAGAAAGACCTTTTGGTTGAAGCACTCCTGTGATAGGAAACGATGCTGTGAAGAATGAGAGAGAGAGAGAGAGAGAGAGAGAGAGAGAGAGAGAGAGAGAGAGAGAGAGAGAGATCGCCATGGCCACACTATCACAATAAGCATCGAGACACATCAACGAAAGGACGTATTTAGAATGTCCGAGTTCGTTGAATTTCAGCATTGGAAATATAGTTATGTAACCATTTCTCACCGGTGCGATCTCTCGACTATTTAGGGTTGTTGATATTTAGGAATTGATAGTTTTGGAATGTTAGAACAGATATCTTGTAGTCTAACGGCGGGAGTGTTAGAATTTCAAATTCCTTGGGCGTTCTTACACACAAAAAAAGACTGTTTTTACTATACTTTTGTATGTTATCTATAAAAAGGGAAGGAATCAGTTACTAAGAATTATAATCCTAGTGATTATAACAAAGATAGAGGGTTTTGTTGATTATAACGCATAAAGTAAACAGGAAATAATAACGATTGTCATTTTCCACCTTATTATTCCTTAATTTTTTTCAAGCCTCATATTTTTTTGCTGAGAGAGAGAGAGAGAGAGAGAGAGAGAGAGAGAGAGAGTACCTTGACAAATAATTAACGCCTTACTCTGAATGTAAAAACCCTATCTTCTGAGAGAGAGAGAGAGAGAGAGAGAGAGAGAGAGAGAGAGAGAGAGAGAGAGAGAGAGAGAGAAAGCTCTATCATATTAAGAAATAAAATTAAGGCATTTTTTCCCATTATCTAAAAGATTATTCTCCAGCTTCTCTTTTAAATGAACTCTGATTTCCTCATGATATTAAATAATGGATAGTTTCTTGTGCAAGAAATGTAGTAAACACTTCCATTTAGTCAAATATGTTACTGTGTATTAAAAAAAAAAAAAACGGTTTTCTAATTGCAGGAGTTGCCAAAGAATTAAGCCAGGCAAAGGGTTCCACTAAAGGCTAAAAGAGGTCTGATTCTCTTGACCATTGAAAGGTGAAAGAGGATGAAGATGTTGGCTATTCATGTGTACTGCATCAGAGGCTTTCACTTTTTAGTGCAGCTTATGTAACCTGCCTTCTCAAGAGTAGCCATTCAGTGCCATTTTGTATTAATGAATAAGTCATTCATAGATTCGTTGCTGCAAAACTGGCGTTTAATGTCTTAATAGTGTCTCTATTGCAGTGGGATTATTTATTTCAGATCACAGTTTCTCATTGGTATCTTAGATATATTGCCTTTTACCCAAAGGTTTATTTATCAGACAAACAATAGCCCTGCCATTACTCTTACAATTATGCTTTACATATTCGTAAATTGTTTCTTTGTTGAATTAATAATTGGATGTTCAAACCTTGATTAAATTCGAACATGAGTTTAAAATGTGAGGACGTAGTCTGCTGAAATTGTTTTATACTGAAGTGAAGATCGTTATTTATGTTCTGACAATGTAGAACACTACAAGCTGGCCAAAGATTCTATTTAAAAGAAGTGTGTTGATAAGTTTATAATTATGGATCAAATAATTTTCTGTCCTGACTACTGTCCCCAGGAGTCCTAGTGAAGTATAAAAGCCGTGGAGGGGGTAGAGATAAGTAATACGTAATATCTTTGAGTGATTGTTTATATATAAATAGAATTTGTTCATGCAACATTAAAGAGAAAGCGTGGATAAGGCTCATTTGTACACTACACACATTGCAGTATAGAGTTATGTGACGCGTTTATTCTGTGTTCATTTGTTAAATGTCGTGGTACTTGATGTTAATGGCAGGACTAGAAAAAAAAATAGAATACAAATTTTCTCAATTTTTCATTGCTTGTACTTTTGTGTAAGAGACTTAAGGTATGGTTATATTACATTATGTAAATAAATATGTACAAGGAAGTCACTTAACTGTTAATACAGTGTTGATAATATCTGACATCTCTTCCAGATGGGCTCTGACAAACCATTGTCCTTAGTCGATACTGTTGTGAAAACAGAGTCAAATGCGCCGCATGTATCAGCTCTCGCCAAAGCTTTGGAACGTCCATTGTCAGACTCTAAAGTAATGAATGGGTCGTCGATGTTCCAAGCATCATTCCAACAAAGTTTCCAAAAAGTTTCATCTCTAACTGGGTCCACTGTTCATTCACAGCCTGGCCTTGCTCCTATGTTGGCCACTACCTCTGCATCCGTTATTTCCAATGGTAAGTTTTTTTACCACACATGTGATGTTACGATATAATTGGCAATCTTAAACATGTAAAACCATTTTCTTTAACAAGGTGTAATTCGAGAGAAAACACTACATTGTTTACTAACTCAATCTTACTTTAGATATTGAATATTTGATACACAGTTATAATACTAATCACAGTAACTCGGCATCATGCTTACAAG
This sequence comes from Palaemon carinicauda, assembly GCF_036898095.1. Taxonomy (NCBI): domain Eukaryota; kingdom Metazoa; phylum Arthropoda; class Malacostraca; order Decapoda; family Palaemonidae; genus Palaemon; species Palaemon carinicauda. Next base: position 166,576,612 of record NC_090729.1, on the reverse strand, counting down.
CAGCAATAACTAGGCTACTTAAAAAGTATTATAGAGGGTATAGCTTTAATGAATGCAATGTATATCAGCTATTTTATGCGCATAAAAATAAGGTCTTTAATACCTTGTGATTTTATACCATACTGCAATTTTATTAAGAAGATTTGAACTTATTTTCATTGTCTCTTCCCATAGGGCCAACAGATCTCAGTGTTAAAGGGTCCTCTAAACCTACGCGGCCCTCGCTCAATGCTGTCGAAGTGGCAGCTGTCCGGCAACTCATAACGGGATACCGTGAATCTGCAGCATTCCTACTGAGGTCTGCAGACGAATTAGAGAACCTTTTAATTCATCAACAAAGTCCGTAGTAGTGTATGTGTAAAGCTTGATATTGTAAGTGTGTAAATGTGAAGACACTGTAGTGTATATTATTCAAGAATGAATTGTACATGTGGAACTCAATGGTGTTGTCCTGGCTGTCTCAATGCTGCTCACTTTTGAAATGTATATGGTACAATATCAGTGTTTTATGAGAATATGTAGTAGAACTAGTAAGATTATTTATTTATAGACTTAGGTCTACATTATTCACATGCGCAGCAGAAAGCTTGAAAGTAACAATCATTGGTGCTGCCTATTGTGTCCATCACAGCAGAAAGAGTCTATTACAGTATGGTGTTTAAATCTCATCTTTATATGGTGGTAAGCTGTTCTCAGTCACTTTAGCTTCTAAATTCAAGCGCCATTTTGACAGTCTTAATTCAGCCAAGCTTTGGTCTTAAGCCTTATTGTAGAATTTGGCCAACGCAAACCACAAACCAGTTGAGATCCACCGAGGGTTACTTCATAGCAAGATAATAGTATTTATGGTAATACAGTATTTGAACTGAATCAAACCTATAATCAAACAGATGAAATATACATACATTTAGAATAGTTTGGGCTGTTTTTAAAAGTTTCTCAAGCCAACAAAAACTATCTATGAACATTAGAATATTGAGGTTGATATTTATCAAATTGGTTTTTATCCTAAATTAACTGATCTTTTATGACAAAGGAAGAAAAGGAAAACTATTTTTTTTCTTAATATGGGAATGCCTCTTTGTTTATCATTCAAATGAGAATAGTTTTGTTCCTCTGCAGTAATATACAATGAAAACCAAACTGTGTTGGATTTAGACAACTTTTAAAATCTGCTGTAGGCTATGCTCGACTGTTCAGTGAGTAATGATCTTGATGCTAGATTTACATTCACACTCCATGGAAGTATCACTGCCTGTTTAACCAAGTTTATTATTAAGGTCCATATCCAGCACTACTGTACATCTATTGCACTTTGCCATGCATTGAAATGTAATTTGACTGCTGATGAACTGTGCAGTGTAGATTCTAGCCAATTCACCAAATACTGATTTAAAACATTCCAGTGTGCATCCACAACTTGTGAGTTAATGTTGTCAAACAAGTGTAAATTTTATGTCCTTTGTCAGCCTTCACAAAAAGCTTGCTATGAACGTCATGACCCTCGGGTTTTATGAGATGCCTTGACAAATTTGTAGGCATTTTACATAGCGGTCTTCTGTTGCCACATGCTGAATGAATATATCGCCTAGAGTATCTAGTGAATTTCATATAGTTTACTATGGAAGTGCCTCTCTCCCAACAAGATTTGTGTACATTTGGAATGTCAGGAAACAGTGTGAGATCATGGGCCATTTCTTTTTAAATATTTCTGAAATCATATTGTAGATGCAGAAGACAACACCTATTGGCCAAACTTAAGTGGTACTAATTCTACTTACTGGTCACTTTTGTGATAGAAAAATAGTTAAGTAGATATGTAAGTCAACATCAGGCATATATGTTATGAATATTGGTTGTATTTGCCTTATTCAGCATTGTTGCATTTCATTTTTTAAAGTTACTATATGATCTATAAATACTTAAGATTAATGGACCATCAGGTTATGATTTTTAAGACTGGGAACCTCTTTGATCACTCAGTAGTTTTAACTGAACACAAAATCAGGTTTAGGATATTAGACCAACATCCCTATCTTTGGCTTTCGAGATTGAATTTTGGTCGCATCTGTAGTCATTAAGGTGGCATGTAACAAATTTCATTACATGTTGGTAGGTCCTGTCAGTAAGTGACCCAAAAGTCTGTTTTTAAAGCATCAGGACATATCAACTATTACTTTATTTAGTAGGTAACTCATACAAAATATTTCAGCTCAGTTTTGCTGTGTTAAACATGTGATCATTATAAGGATACCCTGTTACTTTATTTTTTGGTCTGCTTTATATTGAAGAATCATCATAGTAAATATTTTGAAATAATGGTAAAGGAAACAAAGTTTAGATCTGTTTTAATATATAGGATTTTAGTTGATGCATAAAATATTGTGCCATTTAAAATTTTTGAATGTTCAGAAGGTGGTCTAGAGTACACAAGAAACTTATTCTCAGTGGGATGTATTTGACAATGTGAGGAGTTGGAAGAGTTGAAAGCATTACAGTCCTGTGGCCCAGGTCGTCAGATGTGGTGAGTTAGATCTTATATACATTTCATGAATAGGTTGTATGACATGCTATTGAAAGGGAGACTGCAATACAAAAAGGGGATTTACCTTTTCCCACAACTGATAACACTGAAATTTTAGTATTCAAAACTAGGACTGTTGTAATTAAAAGCCTTATTTTATTTAACAGAAGTGATTCGTTTGTTAGCTGTTATTCAATGACAAAAGAAGAAGTAAAGAAAAACCAAAGTTTTGAAATCAACTTGGAATATTCAATGCTTGTTGTAGTACAGAAAAGCTGGATAATTTTAACAAAAATATCTCTTGATTATAAAATGTAGCGTCCTTTAGATACCGTACAGATTTGCATTACTTATACCAGTATTTAATTCTTAAAATAAGTTTTATTTTTTATTTGATTAAGCCTTCAATATTATTGATATGTAGAGACATCTCTGATGTTTTTGTCACTTGGTTTTCCACATGATCCATAAATTCATTAACTATGTATACAATATTTACTGTTTTTTTTTTTTTTTTTTTTTTTTTTTTTTTTTTTTTTTGTAATCTATATTTGATTCAGGAGTATGAATGATTCTGAAAAGTATTTTATTTATGCTTAAAATTAACTCCAGAAGACTTTATTATTATCAATGTAGTGATGAAAGTTTTAAAATCAAATGGTAAAATTTTCAATAGTTAAAGGGATCTAAGGACTATATTTTCATTAATCTAGGAAATGAAATTGCAATAAAATTTTCATATTTTCTGTAGTTAGAAAAAACTATTAAGTCAGAACAAGTGTAACAGTTCCTGGGAAAGTTTAGATTCTGTATTTCTTCAAGGGCATAGTACAATGCTAATCCTGAAAATTGAAATGGTAAATCAATATAAACAAAATTTGCTGCTTCTATACCAATGTAAGTCTTTCTTAGCTGTCTACACGAGGTAAAAGATATATGATGAAATGGTTTTATCTGATGAAAATTTCAGTGTCTTGTGATGTGGGAAGGATATAATTCATCTCTTTTAGGGTAGTATTTGTCACTGCTTTAATAAGATATTGTTGAGTTTAAGGAGTATAAGAGGAGAAGTTCCTTAAAGTAGTTTTTTTTAACTCCCGTCAAATAGACTATCAAATGTGCAATGTCAAATTTCACATTGAATGTACATTTATAAGGGATGCCCCAAAGGCAGCACAGTAGTATGTGCAATAGTTTGAGCTGGCTTCAATAATTGCTCACACATGATGTTTTATTTTCAAAAAGAGAATTTTTACTCAGAAAAAATGGTATACCAAGATTTCCGCTAAATGGAAAATGGTAGGTAATATCAAATTCTCATTTGAGATTATAGCATTGAATAATCCAATATTGTACTTTCTGTGTTCAGTTTTGCAATAGTTAAACTATGTGAGAGTATTTTTACTTTAATTCTTAAAAACTCATGATCTCATTCTAAATGTTTCTCCGGGTAAATTTAGTTCCTTATCTGTATGTAATGGTATTATCTGGAATGTTGTGTGCAAAATATCTAAGTGAAAATTGTTTTATTTCCCAGGGATTTTGTCACTTGTAGTTGTTGAAAAGTAGCTTCCAGGGGAGAGTACAGTACTGCATCAATGAATAATAGCAGTTTTTATAATTTCCGGGTACTGTGACGTGTTTTGCTACAACCATATTGTTTCTTGGTAGATCTAAGGCACATGGAGGTTTTGTTGTTGCTCTAAGAAGTGTGGAATTCTTCCCCATGATGCTGCTTCTTCCCCCAACCCCACTCAAATAATTGTGCATGAGGGATGCCGTAAATGGAACAGAGAACAGAAGTGCGCATAATGTTACCTCAGACTGTTGTATAGATGAAAGGTTTTCAAAGAATTGTAAGTCATGTGATTGTTGAGCTGTGTTTCAGAGTATTTTGGGTATTCTTAGAAAGTGTGATAAAGGATATTTGGGGACATATTGAAGTATGATGTTCTTTGAAAACACGATTATACTGTAGCGCAGAAGCATTAAGTCTTACTTTGTATGGTCTGAAATCTTGGGCATTTGGGATGGCGACTTATGTTGCTGTAGGTATTGCTTTCTGCTCAATGTAAGTTTATTATGCTTTAATTGTCTTTTGATTCTTAAACTTTTGATTTCTGTGAGAGCTTTTAATGTTTGATATGATCAGTCACTACTAAGTTGATACTGTGTCACATCTGCAATTGACCCATTCTTGTTGCTGTTATAATTCTAGGTAACAAAGTGTTGCCTGTATTGCTCTTCCTGGATGACTACAATGGCCTTCATGTGTGCTAACATTGATATTTGCTTGATGTGTTTAATTTTGTCATTGTTGCAGCTCTAAGCCCTCACCAGTCTCTTGGTTTTTTGTTTATTGTATATTCATTATGATTTTATAATGAATATTGCATGTGCTCTTTAAAGTGTCAGAAATGTTTTTCTGAAACATTGGGAAATTTGAAATAAACAAGTCTCTGAAACATTAGAGAATTGCAATAATCAGTAAGTCCATTTTCTATTTTACGGAATTCAAAACTAACGTTCATTTTGGGGATGTAATGAACAAACTGTAACCATATTTGAAAAGGTATTTTTCGAAGATATATTTATAAATTGAGATTTTTATGAGCTGCTTTTGAACACTTTTTTTTTCCTGTTCTTTAATTATAAAGGCCTAAAAAACTGATCTCTACAACTGAAGTCGTCTTCTGCTCTTTCCTGCACTGATTGTAATTAGGACACAACATTGTAAAATTTTTCATCTAACTTCATACCAAAGAGAGATACATATGATCTCAAAACTATGTATAAAGTTGGTTTTTCTTATATATTGTATATACTGTTTGTACAGTACATATATATAAACATATGTACTAAATGTTTATGTACATGCACACTCATGTGTACATACAGATATATACGCATCATACAGAGATACAGACCTATATATTTCAATGAAGTGTTGGTTTATTATGTTGTTACATATGTTGTAAGTGATCCTGTAGCAAGTCAAATATGGTACCCCACACTGCAGTACCTCTGATACAGTCTGTCAGCTTCTATGATATGGGGAGTGATTTTCCGGAGTTTATGGCAACAGCAAAATGAACCAGCACTTAATTGCTTACTTTATTTTTTTCTTTATTCCACTGTTACAACGGCATATTTAATTTATTAGTAATTATGGAAGAAAGATTATATATGAATAGAAGAATATATGTATTATTTAGTTATTTTCATTGTTCCTCTCTCTCTATTCAGGGTTGCCTACCAGTTCTCTCAGTGTCTGGTACTTTATTTTCTATTTTCATTCATGTATTTTTCAGGATTATATGGGGATTTAATTTCTTATACGAACAAGTACAACTGTGAAATACTGTAGTTTGTTTATGACCATGTATTGTTACATTGGAAGGTTTTTTTTTTTTTTATTTCAAATAACTTATTTGAATTAGATACTGAAGGACTCTAGGACAACTTTAAATTTTCCGAGCAACGAAGAAATCTTCGTAAGTACAGTATAGCCCTTGTCGTGATGTAGAAGATTTCTTCCAAAATGTAGATATTGAGATCCATTCCTTTCAATGTGGCTTATAATGTACCAGAGATTCCTGTTGGAGTAAACAGATAATGTACGAATTTGGTATTTTGTCTTAAAACAGCACTTATAAGTTAGCTGATCATAATAGCTTATATTGTGATTGATAACTTGCCTGTTTACATTAATGTAAAGTTCAAATCTCCTCTAGCAGAATCATACAGCATTCAAAACCTAGTTTTCAAAATAAACCCTACCATTAAATTTGTGGTTTCTGAAATGATACTTGATAATAATTTCAATTTTTATTTATGGATGTCAGTCCTATGGGAATTGACCAAAGATATTGTCACTAAAACTAAAAGTCTCCATTATGGTACCTTTCAAGCAATACTTGCCCACAGAATTGTTGGGTTATGGATGCTGTGTTCTATCTGGAATCATTATGCCAAGGCAAGTGCCATCCTAAGTAACAAAGGTTGTTACAGGTGAAATAATTATCTTTGTACCGACAATGGAAATAAATGTAATTGTTAGACGTTTGATTTAAATAACCTGCTGTTCTTTGCACGAATTAAACTGAAACACTGTACTCTTTTGTGCCTCGCTGAAACTAGTCATCTGTTCATGGTGTGTTTTTTGAGTGGGCGAATTTTCATTTATCAATTCTTGAATGCTGAAAATTGAAGGCTTGAATACTCCAATGTTGTGAATGACCCAGACAGTAATTGAAATTGTGAAATAAGCTATGATATGAGAATTCACATTAGCATTGTATGTAAATGGAGTTAGAGCACCATACGTTATCAACAGTGCACATCGGATGACCTCCAGAATTCCTGCCCACCTTTTACCATCAAACATTCCACCCATAATGCCAACCGTTGCAAATATGAATCCTAAATACAACAGCACTCTCCCTGTTGATAATACCTGAAAAGAAAGGTAACATATTCAAACAGTGTAATAATGCATAAAATGTGATTTGAGGTTAAGAATATTTTATAGTACTGAACATGTAATTGGGGTCGAGTCATAAAAGTAAACTTAAAAAATGTAAAGTGCACCCTTGTTAAAGGAATATTTTTGGTGTAGTTTATACTGTATGTTAACGTGAGGTGGAAGAACAATTTGCATTTTACAGAAGATATCTTTAGTATAACCAATAATATATCAAAATTGAATGGTTATGTTCTGTATTCCTTTAAAAAGGTGAACTGCCACATTAAGAATGGAAATTTAGAAATTGCAGTATCCTCATGAGGCCTAATATATGACCAGGTACCTTCCAGTTGTGCACAAGATGCAACAGAACAAAATTTATTGACTTTTAAAAGATATAAAACTAATAGGACATATTTAGGTAGGCAAATCTCTTAGATATTGGGTGAAAGGTCATGACAAATCAAAATCCCTATGGTGTTAGGCCACTCATTCCTGAACTTGTTAGGTCCCTTCATAAAGAGTTTTCTACCTTATGGTATTACCTAATGTTTCCAGTAGATCGCGTTACGAGAAACTGGAGATGCAGTTGCTACAAATGCCAAACAATGTTGGTGTGACTAAAGACTACTTAATTTCTCTTTGCTTTCTGAAGCTCGCTTTAAAGCTAGTTTGGAAAATTTCTGTATGCAGTACTTAGTAACTCTGCAATTAAGATTAAAGCATCAACACCAAATTACTACATGACTATACTCTATATTTGGCAAAACCTGGGTGTGCTTTGTTAAATCTTTAAGGAGCTCATGTCCTTGTGTTTCGCATCTATTTCAGTCATGTTTCCAACTTAGAAATTTTAAACTTTTACTGAGGGTTAACCTAATATGAACCTGGTTGCATTTGTAAATGAAATAATGACTTGGAGTGAACTGGAAACAATGTTGTCTTTCTTCATATAGAATTTGTTTGAAGAAGCAAAATATTGACTCCTAGTTATTTCTTATACTGCACTGTTTTATCACTTATATGATCTTTGGTGAACAATAATGCGGAGAGTAAACTTTTAAGTTGATAAGGTAAAGACAGATTTTAGGATTCTCTTCTAATCATCTTGAACAAGATGATATCATTAAACAACTACAATCAAAATATGAGAGAAAAAGGTGACATGAGTTTTAAAATTCTTCAAGCATCTCATTACCATTATTTTTTAAACTTTTCCATATTCCAAGACCATTAACTAGAAATAATTTTACTTACTGGAAGCTGTGTAACAAGGACATGATGAAGAATTGCAACCAGAATGCCATGAAAAACGATATACGCTAACTTCCATTTTGGGATCTGAGGGTCATATTTGGCCCTTGGTGCCTTGATGTCAGGAAAAGTATTTGGGTCACCTAATCGCGGTGAACCAGGGGACCAACCAGGACCATAAAAGATGGCTTTCAGAGAATCGCTCCAAGACGTCATGTTCTTGAACTTCTCGTAGATGATTCCAAAATAGAAGACCTGGGAAGCAGAATACCGAAGTTAAACTGATTTCAATCATGCATATTAACATTATTCTTGAACAATGATCCGACATCAGAATTTGCCGAAACTAATAGCCAAGACCAATGCTAACAACATTAGTTGTATATATATATATATATATATATATATATATATATATATATATATATATATATACACACACACACACACACACACACGTGTAGTGACTGGAATCACTCCTTAGTCGAAGACTATGCTGCGTATGTTCCCAAGTTTAGACGTTGGTTAGAATGATCTCAACATATTAAACAAGATATTCATTGTTGCATTCTGAATGATACTGATATATAAATAATGACATTTCATTTTCGTAGGAGCAGTTATATAGACCAGTCACAAATTGCTGGAAAGTTAATTGCACAACTAGCGCAAGTTCATTTCAAGCTTTGTATTGCTCAAGGATGACGTACCTCATGCCACAGGACATTATAAGTCTGTGGTTGATCCGTCAGTCCATAGACGATCTCCTCACCTTTGCGCTCGGGTTCAAAAGTTCCAAAAATTCGATCCCAGATGATGAACACGCTGCCATAATTTTTATCCAAACACCATTTGTTGACTCCTGAAAAACATAAATCATAGTTTTCTTTAAAAAAAAAAAACCGCTTTCTTCTAGCCATCGTTGTAAAGAATGAAAACAAGAATTATACTGTATGTCCATAGTATGATCATTATTACCGATGATGTGACTACAAGTAAAAGATAATAGTGAACCAACATATTTAGACCTTGGATAATACATTATACAAATTACACGAGGGTGACGACGAGGGATTCAAGAAGAAGCTT
>NC_090729.1:166547280-166552280 GCF_036898095.1 Palaemon carinicauda | reverse complement strand
CATTTTATCATTTCCTTTTGGGAGCTTTTCCGAATTGTAGAAGGTAAGAGAATAGTCTATTCTCAGGGACTTCGACGAGAAGGAATAGTTCTTTGTTCAGTTATGCTCTTTAACAGTAGACGAGACAAATTTGATTGTCAAGCCCATAGAATTAAGAGGTCCTGAGAAATTTTATAACCTTAACTGGTACATAAGAAGCATCTGTTAATTTTGTATATTTTACTAGACCTTCGTAATTGAGCTTTCAAAGATACTAAATCCTGTAGTGGTGCAGTGGCGGCTCAAATATAAGTACAGTATATTGTATTTAGATTTGGGTGCACTTAATGGTCTACGGCTCCCTAGCTGACCCCACCTCTTAGCCTTGTTTCAACTTTTCATTTGCTTTCTTTTCCATGCTCGCTGTCAAACCTCCCAATTGTGATTTCAATGTGCAATTGCGTAGTATTCCCACAGTTTAAATGTCTTCCCAGGTCCCAGCGCATTGCCATGTGGGCAGTTTCACAAATCCAAATCCAATCCAATATTGATAATGTTTCTTTAACTTTGTATGACTCTTTTAAAATTTTAGGTGTGATTCTCGACAACAAATTCACTTTTGAGAAACACATTAGGTCTGTGTCTTCTTCAATTGCACAAAAAATTGGCTTATTGAGAAGGTCTTTCAAGATTTTCGGTGATCAATCTATTCTGAAGTGTTTTAATTCTTTCATTCTACCTTGTTTTGAGTATTGTTCTCCTGTCTGGTGTTCAGCTGCTGATTCTCATCTTAATTTGTTGGACAGAAACTTACGGTCTATTTAATTTCTTATTCTTGATCTAGATATTGATCTTTGGCACCGTCATTCAATTAGTTCATTATGCATGTTGCATAAGATTTTTCATAATTCTGGCCCTCCTTTACATTCAGATCTTCCTGAATAATTCCATCCTGTTAGTCATACTAGGAAGGCAGTGATCTTCCTAATCGGGTAGGTGAATCAATAGAACTTCAAAAGTTCAAAGTTTCAGCAAATGATTTTATGTTGAACAGGCTGACATAAGTCTTTTTATAGTTTATATATGACATATCTGTTTTGACGTTGTTACTGTTTTTAGAATGATTTATTGTTAATTTGTTCTCATTATTTGATCCATTTCCTTATTTCCTTTCCTCACTGGGCTATTTTTTCCTGTTGGAGCCCTTGGGCTTATAGCATCTTGTTTTTCCAACAAGGAAAAATAATAACAATAATAGATAAGATTGCTTTCAAAGTCATCATTTCCTGCAATCTCAAATTTTTTCGTGAGAAAATGTTCAAATCCATCTGAAAATCATTCAACCCACACCGTCATAGCATTTCACGGGATGCACTGTAAGCATTTCTATGGTTTTTTTTTGCAACATCCATTCGGCCTTAGTTCCAAGCATGGTTTTTTAGCATTTACTTTACCTTTGTTCCTGCTTCCTTTCTCCAATATTAGTGTCCGACCTTTTTGAACTTTGGCTTCATAGGGCAACTGCGGAATTTCCCCGTTTCACCTCGTCGCTTCATAGCCTCCCCCGGCCGTAGAGTCAGGAGGCTCTTTGGCTTGAATTCTATCAATCAAATCAAATCGGATTAACCCACGCACACTGACTAACTGATTGATATTCCAAAGAAAAACAATAACAGATTCATGGTCGAATTGTGGATGATGGTTAACATGATCTAGAATAGAAATGGATACAATCATATTTTTTTTATCACAACAACGTATCATTGATCACTGGATGACGGCCCGGATCTACACGGATCAATACGGACCGTGAGAGGGAAAAGAATAAAGGAATATTTAGTAAAATGTTACAATGTCTAGGTGAAACTATCACGGATTAAGAGCTGAAAGTTATCAGTTGCACCTAAGATTATCAAACACATCCATCATCAGATATCCTTTATTGTATACATATACTGTTGAACTTGAACCGTATATCTATTTGCGCCGTCATTTCGTCACCCAACAAAAAAACATTAAATTATTTTCCAAAACATTTTAATGAGAAAGACGAGAAATCTTCCTTGGGTTGTGGTAGCCTACTGAAAATATCACTGCCTAACGATCTGCCGGACTGGGGTTCGAATCCCGCTCAAGGTCGATAGTTTCCTATAGGATCTGCATCCTCGCCATCCTTTTGAGCTAAGTAGGGTGTGTTTGGGGGAGCCTATAGGTCTACCTGCTGAGTCATCAGCAGCCAATGCCTGGTCCTACCTCTTCTACAGAGTTTAGAATGTAAAAGAAGTTAGTAATGGGGAAGGAGGGTTTGCCGGTTAGCTGGTAGGAGTTTGAGGAGAGACGAGGGAGGGTTTGCCGGTTAAAGCTGGCAGGAGTTTTGAAGAGAGGCAAGAAAACATTTGAAGGTCACAGACTGGGATATTTCTAATGTTAATGAAGAACAATTCTTTACACTTATCGAAATCGTCCATTCCTTTAACGTGAAAGCATTGAGAACATGGAAATAGAATGAATATGAGGACATCTAACACCAATGTATATATTGGAAAATCCACGAATACTAGAAATCTCTCTCTCTCTCTCTCTCTCTCTCTCTCTCTCTCTCTCTCTCTCTCTCTCTCTCTCTATATATATATATATATATATATATATGTATATATATATGTATATAGATATATATATATATATATATATATATATATATATATATATATATATATATATATCAATAGAAAAATTCTATCGATCATAAAACATTTTTTTTACGTATTTTGTCATAAAAACACATGAAATCTGTATTTAGTGACTAAATCCGTTGTTATTTACGCGTCTTGTTCCTTGGTTTTGTCATCTAGAAGGAAAAATACAAAACTGGCGTCAAAATAAACACTCAAGGTTGGAAGTCAATTTCTTACAGGAACTACAATTTTCAAATCTTATGTTGTCTCTAAAATTGGAAAATTGCGTTGCACCATAATGCAATAACGTATTTTATTTTTTTGTAAGTATCTATCTGGATTCCAGTAATCGTTACCTCTTATTTAATCTGTGTTTTGATCAGGGTAGATCACTGCTTAGTGTTTAGCGTATTGCCTCCTTGACCAAGTCGGTAAGGGTTTTTTTTTATATAAATATGCACAATTTTTCGTCCTCAAGAATCAAATTTTTTATAATTCGTTTTTTTTTTTGGGGGGGGGGGGTATGTTTATTCAAAAAACAAGTATTGCTATAATTATTTAAAATAATTTAGTTTCAACGAAGGGATCTAGTTCTCCCTGGAACATTATTTTCATTATCTCAAAAACAGGTAAATGTTGTTATTTATCCTATATTCTTCAATGAAATATTGTAAAAATTGCCTTTCCTCAAATAATTTTTTTTTCCATCCTAGCACCTTCAGGCAGCGCATCCATGAAGCTAATATTAATTGCTATATCTCTGCTGATAAAGAAACTCCTAAGTACATATGGTCAGTCTGTAAGGCATTGTCCTGCTAGGTTAGGGCCTTGTCACTGTCCCCTGCCTTTAGCATTCATGAGCAACATTCAAATGCAGTGGGCTTCTGCATAAAGAGAAAATGAAATGTCTGCATTGGTATATGTAAAGAAAATTAACAGAAAAATGCAGATATGCTTAATTAACGCAACTATAGAAAATTCGGAGCGCTCAAGTGAAGCATGAATATATAGTCAACGTGGAAGGCACCATTGTAAAGAATTGAAATTCTCTTTTATTTTACCTCACAACAAAAACAAGGTTATTTACCAAATATTGCCTGTTTATAGTTTATACATTTCCTCGTACATACAGGTACTTGACAATTTTTTAGTTGAGCAGTTAATACGATTTATATATATATATATATATATATATATATGTCTGTGTATATATATAATGTAAATATATATTATATGTATATATATTATATATGTATATATTTATATATATATATATATATATATATATATATATATATATATATATATATGCAATTTATGTTATTACTATAGGCCAATCATTTGTTACTATAGCTCCCCTGCGTATCGTAAATATCGTATTAAAATCCCTAGTTTGTCGTTATCGTGATTAATTAACCGCTCAAGATCATTTTCAGCTAAGGGATCAAATCTATTTTTAGAATCTATATTTAAAATCAGAAGTCTTTGAACCACAGAGAAAGCGATTTCTTATCCCGTTGTTTCATAGTTAAAACACTTAGAAGGATATGTTTTTAAAAAATTGATGACAAGGCCAGGCACAGGAGATGCATGCAAACGTTGTGCAACATTTTTATTCTTACTTAGGTACCACTCCTATGATTGATCATATCTCAGAGACAAATCTAAAATGATAAAGTATTTTCGAATCTTTATATTCGCAAGATATTTTCATGTGTCCTGTTGTTACTCTGCAGGTGGGTAAGTAATAATGTAACATACTTATGTTTTGCACTTTGGTTCTGAACTAATACCTGGGTAAAAATACTTTTTTTTTTTTTATAAAAGGAATCTTCCTCAACCCCATCTATAAGGTAAAAAATATACTTCATTATAAACATTTCCATACCTTAGAAACTTACCCAGTCATCGCTTACATTGATGCAAGAAAATAAAAGTTCAGTAATGATCTGAAGATCCACTTGATGCTTTAATCGAAGCTAGTTAGTATCAAGTACAATAACTACGATTAATACAGTACTTCCTAATTTTATCTGATTGCATTTTGAAAAATTCAAGGCTAGAGCACTAGTTTGGAACTTCCTCAGAAATAATAGGCTGTTTTAATTTATTCTGATAGCAGTCCACCTTTACCGATTGTGACTTTTGAAGTTCTCATTAGGTGATAATTGTAGTTTGATTAGTTCACAGAAGTGGTGCTATTGCTCACGTTGTCTGTTTCCATTGCTAGGGCTCACCAGGCCAATCCGAGACTTGCATACCTTTATTATTATTATTACTATTATTATTACACGCTAAGCTACAACCCTAGTTGGAAAAGTAGGATGCTATAAGCCCAAGGGCTCC
>NC_090729.1:166367280-166537280 GCF_036898095.1 Palaemon carinicauda | reverse complement strand
ATTATTAATAGTAGTAGTAGTAGTAGTAGTAGTAGTAGTAGTATTGTTATTATTATTAACATTATTATTATTATTACCTCCGCCAAGCGGCGGAGGTTATGTTTTCGGTTCGGTTTGTTTGTTTGTTTGTTTGTTTGTTTGTTTCTCTGTTTGTCTGTCTGTCTGTGGACAACGTAGAGGCCACATTTCTACACGGAATCACTTCAAACTTGGCCAAGTAGTTCCCCAATGTGTATGGAAGAACTGATTAAATTTTGGTCAAGGTCACCCCAAGGTCAAGGTCACAGGGGTCACTGGTGTCACTATGACATAAGTGGCCATATCAAGAGACAGAAATAAAGCACTGACTTTTGCATAAGCCAACAGGGAAGTCCTAGTCCAGGCGCAACCTACTTGAAAGTCGAAGTCACATCAATTCATGATTCTAGGACATATGGCGCTCTAGGTCACCTTGGCGGAGGTATGTCCTCTACGAGGACCATGTCCGCGTTCAGGACTTGCTCACTTGTTATTATTGTTATCATTCTCATTATCATTATTAAATTTTTATCATTATTATCTTCTAAGCTACATCCCTAAATGGAAATGCTGAATGTTATAATCCCAAGGGCTCCAATAGGGTAAAACAGCCCAGTGAGGAAAGGAAACAAGGAAATGGATAAACTAAAAGTAAAGTTTCCCGTTTACACATGGTCATCGTCTCCATCTAGATGTGTATTATTTAGGAACTTCGAAAAATTGAATGAATTAGCTGCTCTGTAGGGTAGTTACTGTAATTTTATTTGACCTCTGAAAATCAAGGTATTCAGCGCAAAAAAAAAAAAAAAAAAAAAAAAAAAACAATCATTGACCAGAAATGGTCAATGATACTATTATATCTTCGAGGCTAAACATGGAATATTTTTCTTCTTCTGCAGCCTCGTTCCTGCTTCCAGCTTGGATTGATTGATTGATTCTAGGTTGAACACTTCCGGTTTATGTGTCTTTGAACTTTGATGATGTATCATGTAACGCCAATTAAATTAGATAATCAGTCATCCATTTTTTATGTCGAAGCAGCTTTGGGCATATCCTTCTCGCTCCAAACATTCTCACCAATTTCTCATTTACATCGATACCAAGCCAAGTTACGCAATTTTTTTGTCGTTACTTATATGTCTATTTCAGTGGTTTCTTTTCTTCTCTATTGCTACTTTCGGAAATTTAAAATTGCCTAGATATTGATGTTTTATAATAAATATAACTTTTTCTTTGGGAAGGATGAGGTGGGGTCCAGTTGCCAAATCGCTCCCCCGTTAGGAAGTCTGCGGGACCCTATGCTAGGTTTGGTTGCAGAAGATAGGTTAATACGTATCCCTGTAAATCACTTATGGCCAACATTCAACATTCCCATATAAGTACAGAGTTGGCTTCATGTATTATTCAAGTTTTGCATTGGACTACAGTACATTAACTTACGACCCAATACTGAACATGGCCACTGCCGTCTCAATACACAAGACGGCAGTGACATGGCACGATATGCAAACAAACACTATTATTAATTATTCATAGCTGGATGGAAGTGGAATAAAAGAATGATTCTCAAATTAGCGAGAAAAACAATAAAAAAAATATTGTAAGTAATTTTGTACTTAATAAAAAATCTACCCGATCTTCAGCAGCCTCTTCTCTGGTAATTTTACATGGAGACTATTTGCAAACTTTTTATTTGTTATTTAGTTTTATATACTCCCTATTAGGCCACTATAAAACTATTTATCATATGTTTTTTAATTCATGCCTGTATGATGACTTGATGATGATAGTTGTTTTCACATTGAGGTTCAAGAAATTTGTTTTACATTTGTGGCCCCACGATTATCACCACGGATGTTCAAGAGGTCAGTGTTCCGACGGCCTCTTAAATTCATCGATGCCATCCCTCCCCCCCCCCCACACTATTTGCTAAACTTATCTGGTGGCATGAATGTTTATTGATTTACTAATTGTGTGATAGTCTAAATTTATTAAAAAGCTAATGTGAATTTTAAGAGCGAATCTAGATGAAACAATTTGAAGTTCCTTGTGTGAAACTCTGAAGTTTTCAAAATGTTACGCCCTTCATGAGTAATAGAACTGAAATAATTTTTCAGGGATATAATATGAAGTTATAAATTGATCACCATTTGTGTATGGATATATATTGTCTAAGCTTTCAGCAACTTTCTCCGGAACGGACGAGACATGTTTTGTGAGAACAAAACTGAAATAACTAAATACTCATCACCAAATCTAAGTTTGAAATCATTATTATTTCCTCTCTGTTCATATATCGTGTAAAATTACAGTAACAATTCTTTATAAAAGTTTATGACTGGATTATTTATTGCCTAATTTTATATATGAAAAAATTATAAAAGAGTGACAAATTAAGCTGTGGCACACACCTCACTGATTTATATCTGGTACGTGTTACACTTCTCCACTAGAGGACTCGCTCAGCCAGCTGCCCGCACAATGCATCAAGTGTCGAGTGGTTTAGCTTTCTGCGTCCTCGTCTCGCAGACCCCAAAGACCGACTAACGAGGAACGACGTCGACAGTCAAAATTCGGTTTTCCCCCCTCCCCCAACCCATTTTTTCAACCTTTCTGGAAGGCAAGGTTACACAAAGGCAAACACCTAAAATTCCAATTCCATTTGACTCTTAAACACTTCTTACTACTTTTCTTGCTTGGGTCTGCGTTGCACATCTTTTCCTATTTTGCCATCATCCGAAATATTTTCGTTTAAATACGTTTGTGATTCAATTGCTTTCAATATACCACCGTCCATGCAGAAATTCACCTCTCCATTTCCTTCCTTCTTAATTACCATCATGGTTTTACCCTTTCTTCACATTTGAACATACAGTATTTTTCTTCTAAGTGATTTCAAAAAATGTTCACTAACCTTTACATTCCCTATTCACTACTCCTAATTATAAAAATAAATAGATTTATGAAGAAATTATGTTGATCAATGTCGCATTGTAATAATAAATAAACTTAGCAGTAGAGGTCCACCAGAACCTCAAACTAGCAGAAACCGGAATTTTTATTTCACGTCTAAGCAGTTATCATAATGCTTACATTTCTCAACCCTATTTGCATTTATTTTTACTCTTGATATTTTTCTTCAACTAATCATTTACATAAACATGGAGTAGTTGGTAATATACTGTAATCTTTCAAGTTTAAAGGTTTAAAGGCAACTGATGAATGACAGAGGCAAGGGACAGTGACATTGCCCTATCAAGTAGGACAATGCCCTAGAGACTGACCATATACACATATTATCAGCGCCCAAGCCCCTCTCCACCCAAGCTAGTACCAAGGAGGGCCAGGCAATGGCTCATAATGACTCAGCAGATAGACCTATAGGTTCCCCCCAAATCCCCCCCTCCTTAGCTCACAAAAATGGTTAGGTTGCAGCGACCAAAGGAACTAACAAGTTTGAGCGAGACTCTAGCTCCAGTCTGGCGATCACCTGTCAGGGACGTTACCACATCAGCCACCAAAAGTACTATTATTTTATTGGAAATCTTGCAGGATAATGTTAACCAAAATTATAATGGCCATGAATTCAGATTTATTCAGTACTTTATCAACCAATGACAGAAATACCTAACTTGTTTATTTTCAATCATACACTGAAATCAAAATATGACTCATATCAAATTTATAATCAATGATATGTTGATATAAATTTTTATTCAAATTTACAATTTTATAGGCTGGAAAATTTTTATTTTTCATTAGGATGAAACTGAACCTATGACTGTATTGAACTAATTTACATTTATTTGCTTGGATCTGTGAGCTGAAATACAGGAAGGTTATGGTGGAGCAAAAGTTGTTCTGTAAGCTACGAGTTACGTAGGCATGAGAGTTCAGTACGTTGCCTGCTTACGAAAACAGGCTTTCAGAGTAGGCTGAAGTAGCAGGACAGAACTAATACTCTCTGGCAACTTTGTCTAATGCCAGAAAAATGGATGCAGAATCTTTTCAAAATTTTATTAGGTCCTTTTCAGCGATTGCAATATTAACATGCTTATAGATTTCAATAGCTATTTCAGTGAAACTTTCATATGGCCCTCTACTGCGTTGCCATTTCAACAATCTTCGTGCTGCTTGCACAATTATTATTATTATTATTATTATTATTATTATTATTATTATTACTGCTACTAGTACTACTAATACTACTTCTACTACTACTACTACTACTACTACTACTACTACTACTACTACTACTACTACAACTGATTATTATTATTATTATTATTATTATTATTATTATTATTATTATTATTATTATTATTATTATTATTACTTGCTAAGCTACAACCCTATTTGGAAAAACAGGATGCTATAAGGCCAGGGGCTTCAACAGGGAATATAGCCGAGTGAGGAAAGGAAATAAGGATACAAATAAACTATATAGGCTATAAGAAGTAATGAATAGCAATATAAGAATTCTTAAGATCAGTAACATTAAAATATGTTATATATAAACAATGAAGAGAGAATAGTGTATCTGAGACCTGAGTGTACACTCAAGTAAGAGAGCTCTAACCCAAGACAGTGCAAGACCATGGTACAGAGGCTATGACACTACCCAAGACTAGAGAACAATGGTTTGATTTCAGTGTCCTGCATTTCGTCGTCCACGTCTTCACTGTAGCAGCTCAGGAAGTCGCAATGAATTTCCTCATGTACGGAGTACATTGGACCTATTGGGAATTGAGTATTTTTTGTTAACAACGGTATCCTCTAGGTCCTCCTTTGTGTACATTGATAAGTTTATTGCTCCCGCTTCCCAGCTACATTTCTCCATATTGCTTCTAATTACATCTATAAATTAGAGCAGCCATGATTTTGCATTCTCCTTATCGCTCAAGGATTTCAGCTTATATATGGGACCCAAGAAAGTTATCGGTTCATAATTTTGTTCATTCAGAATACTATTTATTTTAGCACTGAATATTTTCTAGGAACTTCATATACTGGTACCGGTGCAACCCTACTTAGCAGAGAAAGAAATATTCTTAGGATATAACTACAAGCTTGATTTTTAAAATCTAAAGAGAAAATGAAAATGGGGCACATTTTATAAGGTTCACCAAACAATCTTGTTATTGGAGGTACTCTTTTCCAGCACAAGGACACCACAAATATACATAGACTTCACTATGTGGCAATTGCAAAAATCAAATAGATCACATATCCATTGATAAAGATAGGGGGTGATCTCTGAGAAAGGTAAGAAGCTATAGAGGTGTAGATATTGGAAGTGACCACCAGCTCTTCAATGCCACAATGAAATTAAAACTGAAAGCACCCGACAGAAATGTAAATAGAATATCTAGGTATGATACAACTAAGCTTGTAGAAGATGAGCACAGAGGAACCTTTGCAATTGAATGTAGGAATTGATTTGCAGTCTAAGAGACTTTTAGAGACAAAGAACAGGCAATTAGCGAAGAATATTGTGATATTAAGAACATATATCAGTCAGTTGGTAGTGAAGTTTTGAGAAATGCAGTTACAAGGATAAAATCATGGATATCAAATAATACTTGGGATACTATAAAAAGGAGACAAAAACCGGAATTGATTGTTGAAAGTTTTCGAGGAAGTAATAAAAGTTACAAGGTAAAGGATGCTAAGTATTCCAGTATTGACAGTGAAGTCAAAAGAAAAGCCACGAATGACAAGAGAATATTTAGACGGGAAAACTGATGAAGCTGACAAAGCTATGAATACAGGGAGTGGCTATGGTGTAAGAATTGCTCATATAATTATTAATGAAATGTACTGGGGCAAAGAAGAAGAAGCATATACCCATCAAAAGAGAAATGGATCTGTATAACAACAGTAGATGAAGAAAGACAACGTCGGATGGAGCACTAGTGAGGTCATGAATAGGAGGTATGAAAGGAATAATTTGATTAATATACCTGAAGCTGAGGAAGACCTTTTATTTGCAAATGAATGATTCAGTGTTTTTGAAGTCAAGCTATCATTAAAAAACTAAAGAGATGGAACGCCCCTGGATACGATGAAATAACTGATGATATGATTTTGGCCGGAAATGAATGACTCCCAGACTACTCCTTATCTCAGGACCAAAGGAAGGAGTATCAAGAAGTAAAGAGGAGCGTGCTGCAAGCGTATCAGATGACCCCTGAATATTATAATGAAAGATTCCAAAGTTTGAGGAAGGACGAGAAAATGGATTACACTTATAAGGTACGATGATGTCTTAAGAGATAGACAGAGGCTGCTAACGTGAGGGAGATGACTGATTTAGAAGAATTGTTAATACTAGAACAGTATCTACGAGGAATTCCTGAACATATTCGAATGTACTTGAGAGAGAGAGAGAGAGAGAGAGAGAGAGAGAGAGAGAGAGAGAGAGAGAGAGAGAGAGAGAGAGGTGAAGAAACTTGATAAAGCTGCTTCGCTGAGTGAAGATTATATCAGTCATAAACAATCCTCGGGCATGAAGTTTTAACCGTCGCTCCGATCAAGTGTCAAGTATTTGCTGAACCATGGAAACCAGTTCAGTAATAACTACGTGGACAAGTTCAACAGTTACAGCTGAAGTAGCACTGTTACTGTTCCTAATCAGAACGCGATAGTACCACAGCAACAATCGTCGAATCATCCTCCTTTAAGTATCGTGAAAGACGTACGCAAGGTTAATATTGTCTGTTTTAAGTGTGGCAAGAGAGGCCATATCAGCAAGGAATGTTGGTCAAATCAACCGAAAGCAGTCGCCCAAGTGATTAAGGATAATTCGACTTCACAGAATGCGAAGATGAAGAAACAATCAGGAAAGGTCAAAGAGGAAAATAAACCAGCCAACATTTACACGACGAACAAGACAAACCCAAACAGGGTGGATACCTTTAAACCAATATTTATGAAGGTATGTTAGCAACAATAGACGAGAGTGAGCGAACCCCGGTCAGGATATCGCACGACAAAGGTTGTAACCATAGTGTGGTGGAACAGTCTCTCACAGGTGACTTGGTTACTTTAAAAGGAATAGGAGGTGAAGAGGTTACCCCTATTTGCCGTTTGAAACTGTCATGCGAGTTGGTGACAGGTAATTTTGATTTTGCGGTAAAGGATTCATTGACTGTCGAAGGAGTAGACGTCCTGCTGGGTAATGAGGTTGGTGGAGCGCCGTTTGTGCCTTGTCCCATTTTAACGGAGAAACCATTGAAGTATAGTCCTATGACTGAACTCGAGAAGGACTACCCGTATTTCTTTCCTAGTTGTATGACGACTAGAAGTATGACAAAGAAAGTGGCTGCTGAAGAAGAAAAAGAAATAGAATGAGCGATGAACTTGGAGGATTTGTTTTCCGAAGAAGAGGATTCCCTTGATGGTACGCCAGAGGAGAACTCTCGAGTAAGCCCGAGCGAAGAGGAGCGGCAGACGAGTGGACAAGAAAACCAAGAAGAAATGGACCTGGAAGAAATAGAAAACTTAGCATTAGAAGTAGGACAAGTGAGTAGGAAAAGGCTAATAGGATTACAATGGAAGGAGGCAACGTTAACAGAGTTATTGTACCATGTGGTGGACAAGACGAAGACGCAGCAGTCTCTGACTGTTATTATGTTGAGGATGGGTTGCTTATGAGGAAACATAGACCAGCTGATATCCCTGGGAATGCCGAATGGGGAATATATCGTCAGATATTAATTCCTGCACCGTTGAGAAGACAAGTGATCACCGTAGCACAGGAGATGGGACATATGGGGATAAGGAAGACAACGGAGAAGATTATGAAACACTTTTTCTGGCCTGGCATGCATAAGGACATGAGCCAGTTTTGCCTTGCATGTCAAGTATGTCAGATGGCTGGAAAGCCAAACGAGTACATTAAGAAAGCTCCCTTACACCCAATAGAAGTTCGAGGAGAACCCTTCAGCAAGGTAATGATCGACATTGTGGGCCTTTACCAAGGATGAAGAAAGGTCACGAATATATGATAACCTTGATGTGTCCAGTGATGAGATACCCAGAAGCCATACCCGTCAGGAACATCAGTGCCAAAGTAATCACCAAAAAGTTTCTAGACCTTTTTACTAAGTTTGGTATTCCGGAAATCATTCAAAGTGGCCGAGGAACGAATTTCATGTCAAAACTGTTTAAGGACGTAATGAAACGGTTGGATGGGAAACAACAACTATCAACTGCTTATCATCCGGAGACCCAAGGTGCATTAGAGAAGTTTCATCAGACTTTGAAAAGTATGTTAACGAAGTTCTGCAACAAAATGGGGAATGAATGGGGCATCGGACTACCGTTGATGTTATTTGAGGTACGTAGTGCTTATCAAGAAAGCATTGGATGTAGCCCGAATGAAATGGTATTTGGATGAGAAGTATGAGGACCGAAGAAAATTTTGGCAGGAAAAGGGAAAGATCGAGAGGAAACGGACAGAGGAAATGTCAAGGATTTGAGGAAAAGGATTGGCAAGTTAAGGAAATTTTTCTTAGAAGACGTGAAAACGAGTCAGTGACGAGCGAAGAAAAGGTTTTGTATGAAGAGTACGAACAGACAGGTTGCGGTAGGACATCAGGTATTGGTCTATTCATGGAAAAGGAGATTCCCTCTCTCCAATGAGTTCCAAGAACCATTCTGGATTTTTGAGAAGGGCAGTAACCAGACTTACGTTATCGAGACATCAGGAAAAAGGAAAAATCTGAGGAATCCGATACTTCAAGCACCATATTTCAACAAGAAATTCTTTATCCAAGTGGATGTGTCAGATAATGGGATTGGAGCTATCTTATTGCAAGAAGATAAGGAAGGAATTCTTCCCCCTGTTTGTTTTATGTCGTCAAAGCTGAAAAAGCAGCAAGAAGCCTACTCGACAGTTGAAAAGGAACTACTTGTGTTATTCACAGCTATAAACAAGTTTGAGGTCTAAGTGAATCAGAACATAATCCTTTAACTTTTGTAAATAAGATGAAAAATAATAATCAAAGGCTAACTAGGTGGTCATTATGTTTGCAATAGTATTGTATTAATGTAAAGCATATATCAGGTAAAGATAACGTGGTTGCAGATTATATATCTCGGGCTGAATTGATGGATTCAGGCCCGGAATAAATAATCTTTTTTAGCTGGAACTATCTTTAGAAGCTGGTCTAGTGTAGAGTAAATGCAGTTGTTTATTAATGATTTTATTTAGACGTAAGTTTTGTATGTAAATTATATGTACATCAGTATTTGTAAAATTACGTTATTTTTAAGAGTTAACTTTTTATTTCACGTATTTTTGTTACGAAGTCGTACATAAACTGTTTGAGAGTGTTATGTGACCATATGCGATAGGAACAAGGGCTTATGTAATGTTCTTTTATATTTTTATGAGGTATTGCGTCATGTTTGAGAGAAAAAACATAATTCTTATATTTGGCCACGTGTTTTGGAAGATTCCCGAAAATCCTAGCATTAGATCTTATCTTTTTTTTTTATTTTGAGGACAAAAGGTGGGCGGAGTTAACTGAGATTGTCTGTCTCCCTGTTACGTGGGTATGCATCCGAGAGAGTAGTTTTTGGCAACCTTGTGCCCTTGGGCCAGCCCCCAAGCTTCCAGATCTTGGTCCTGGAATATTCTGGAAGTAACTAAGTCCTATATAGGCACCCCAGGCTGCATAGCAGCAGTAGAGAAGCAGCTGTCCAGTGTGTCCAGTGTGTCCTCTCCAAAGTGATTCTGTGCCCCAACGTGAATTGTGTGTTGAAGCGTATCGGAAAAAGTTAAAGGTGATCTTAAATTTATTGTATTGGGGTAAGTGTTGGCATTGTGTAAAGTTTTGTAACTGGCCCTGTAGTAAGGGGAAAAGTATTTGTATCGTGATCTGGTTATCTATTTTCAATAAGTATCAAACTTAAATATTGTATTCAAATTTAATTTCAAGTGAAACAAGTGATTGTATAATTTTCATAAGTATTATTTCTTTTGTCTTAGTCTAAGGTTTATTCAGATTTAATTTTTCAAGTCAAGCGATTATATAATTTCCAGACCATAACATTTAGTCTTAATTTAAGTTTTGTTCTGACTTAATATTTCAAGTGATTTATTTGTTTTATGTAAATTCTTTCCAAAGTGTTGTAATTTATATAGAATATATTTATTTTTTGTAAAGAGTATATTATTTCAATCATTAGTGTTTATTGCATACTCGCTCGTATCCTATAAAGAATCAAAGTAAGAGAGGGTTTTAAATAAGTCTTAAGAATAATTACCCAGTTTTGTTTTGAGTGTACTTAAGAGACCTTTGGATATTCAGTGTTTTATATATTACTGCCTGTGAGGTATATAACCGTCTCAGAGTTCGGGTATTAATATTTCCAAGTGTAACAGATTTAATGTAAAAACAAACAGGTGAGTTTGGAACTCTTGAGAGGTTGTATAGCTTGCCAGCCGTAATATATATAATATTAAATGTTTGGTGTTCCCAGACACGGGACCATCATATATATATATATATATATATATATATATATATATATATATATATATATATATATATATATATATATAAAATTAAAGATAGGGAAACAATCCCATGAAGACGACATGTGGGTTTTACAGAGAAATGTAATTGTGAATGACTTGTAATCTATGAATGCTCTTCCATCTCTGGTTGCCTTATAGGCTATGACTGATGGTCTAAGAAACAAAAAAGCTCCGAGCATTCTTATATACAGTTTCCTTTCATTTTGTTTTCACACCGGAAGAGCAAAAACCACGTAACGCTTGATAAGTTCTACAAGTTTTTTTTTTTTTTTTTTTTTTTTTACACACGGCAATTCAAGTTAATTTCCCAAGGAGACTTCGGTAGAATAAAATAAAACTATTCGAGAACATTTTCCCGTTTTCGTATAATTTCCTTTTTATATAACTTGAAATGAAGCCTCATGACTGACGAATTTACATCATGATTTTTTTTTTAGTTTTATAATGTCAAAATCAAGCTACCCGAAAAGTTAAATTCTCTTTATGTAGCAATTTTGAGTTTGTGTTCCAAGGACAAGAGTTTTTGAGTGGTTAGAAGTCATTGTGCCTGCACGGTGGAAGAAAAAACAAAGCAGATATTCGAAAGAAATGATGACGAAAAAGTAAAAAATAGGAATTGGAGTGGTGACTGTTCTATTTTTTTCTATTTTCTTTATACAATCGCTGTAGGCTACGTACTCATCCTTGGTGATAGTGGAAAGGGATTTTATAAAACAGATTTTGCAATCATTTAATTTATCGAGTCCTTTTTTTCCCCTGAGAAATCGAACCTCGAACATGTAATCGTTGTGTTTTCGTTCACGCTTAAGAAACGATGTCGTCATTCATTTGTGAAAACTACTTTGGAAAGACCACTCTTAACAGTGGCCATGACCTCTATATTGTAAATGCGGTGTCTACATCCGACTATGAATCGAACTCCTATCTTAATATGATATTTAAGGAGAGGAGTTCTTGAGAGGTAATATTAAGGAGCATATGTCTTCCAGTCACTATCTTTATTTTTCACGATTTTATATAAAATCAAATTACCATTGCACTGTGTGGAAAAGCCAATCAGTTCGCACGATTTTTTTTTTATCCCCGAAAAAAAATTCTTGACAAACCTCAAGTCGAAATGTGAAATTGATTTTCGCCAGTTTAGATCTAAATATCCCTATATATTTTTTTCTTTTTAAACGTGTGATTACAGAGCAGAAAGAAATCTTGAAGGTCAAATTAGCTATGATGCAATCATAGGCTATTAAGGCTTCCAAGATGAAACGGAAGACGTTCTTATTTTCTAAATGCATCGATGTTGTGTATTTGGCAATAGACGAGCAATATGTAGGGTGAAATGCTGAATACCTCGAAATTTATACGATAAAATGAATTAATATAGGTCCTGTAGAAAGTAGGATTCCCCTGCAGAAGCGTAGGCCTACCTATAACCCTGCAGTACAGGGCCTGAAAAGCAGTTCTTAAAGTAAAGTATTTTGGGAGGATGTCGTTGGGTTGCATTCTCGAAAATATTTGAACATGAGCGTCGTTCATACTAATATCTCTAAAGAACTGCCCACTTATGTTATCCTGTGACTCTCAGGATAAGAGTCACAGGATTTAGTCAATAATCCCGTCTTTTTCTACTAGTAAAGTGATGAATAAAGAAGCTGTTTTCCTTTTAAGCCGTAGGTTACTTATCCAGTTGTTGATAGGCTTCATTTATGGGTAAGGTAAATACTGAGGTCCTTTTCTATATCACCTGCCTAGAATGAATTTTATGTACAATCTGTACTGTCATTTAAATATTTCAGGGATAATTTAATTAATTTATACTTACACTTTATTACCACATTCGATCCCAGCTATCGCCCACAAATCCATTTCTATAAATGAGTATCATTACTTTGATCCATATGAGGAGACTGGAACGCTACCGCCCTTTCAAGCGGTGGACGGTGTATGGTAAAAATACACAAACATACAAACATATAGCAATAACACAAGGTTCTGGTACTTATATGTTGTCTACTTTTTATTTTAGAAGTGTGTTATACGTTGCTACGCAAAGATCGCATTAAATGCACGTTTTCTTACGTGTAATAAATATATTTACTCAAATGTAGACATATACTGCAATGATGATAAAATAAACTGTGAAGATTCTTCATGCTTTATCTTTAATTTATATTCATATTTTTATTTATCCTTAACATGCTTTATTTATCTACCCCCCCCCCTCCTTCTATTCTGTTTTACCTTTCATTTCATATTAACATCCTTCGAAGTTCATGACGTCATATAGGTACGATTTTCCGAGGTACTGAGCATCATATTCCAGGATGCATTATTCTCAAATCTTGAGTGAAAATTTTACATTAGAACATATCTATTTTATTTATGTCTCTGCCTAATTCTGAGTCTGTCAGTTTAGGAATTTTAAGGTCTGCCATGCACGGCCTCTTTCCTTTTCATGCATTATTGTATTTGCCAGACAGTTAGGTTTTATTTCCAGATATATTCCCCTGGAGTCGCAAGATTACTCGTTGTATTCTTTATAGACGCCTCTCAAGATGTCTGCTTCTGCAGAGAGATTATTCCTGTTTTTGTATTACATAGCACCTAAAGTTTTGTGTAGACATTAAGATAATAAGAAATAGAAAATAATAAAAAATGAAAAAAAAATATATCGTAGAGTACTGTGCTGTATCTACTTCGCAGTTTTTCACCTATCGTTGAGGCAGGATTGAACACAGCACCCGTGATAGCCGAGAGATTATCATACCCATGAAATCTTTTTGTTCCTACCTTTCACACTTTAAAATAAGAAAAATCTTATTGGTGGGTAGAAAGTCCTCCTAGAACTGAACTGGTTGGTTCTTTTTCTTCCCTGGAATATGCCAGTCTCCGTGGTCCTGTACAGGGGCAAGTGAGAGAAGTCCAGCAACCTTCTATCAATCCATCATAGATAAATTGGCTGATATGGCCTGGCCAGTACTTGATCATGTTCCTGGTACTCGGTTGATAAAGGAATCTTTATTCCACAAAGGGGAGACACAGTCTGAAATTAAATAAGTAGCCAATGGATTGGTGTTCATTCCACCATCCTCCCCCTTGTTAAGGGATAATGGGGGAGAGTTACTTTTAACAAATCTAGTCTAAAGAATGATGCTCAAAATGTAGCTTACCAGTATTAGTGTCAGATCCAGTGAGTAACTGTATGAATGCTTCATCCCCATGTGAGAGGAAGGAAAGTAGAAGAGCCAATCTTTCTATCTTTCCTCCAGACTTACACCAAACACGTCACCATAGACGTGATACTTTCTGTCCTGTATGGGAGCTGGGCTGGCTACAGAAGTACCTGAACAGCCAAAACAGGGCTAAGAAGGTGCCATATTCCTAGTTCATAAATAACAAAGAAGGGGTAGCAATCGTGATGAAGAAAGACGCCCCAAATCCTCTAACAATCGGCCAAAGTTGAAGGACTTGCTGGTATACTCCCTTGAAAAGAAGGTTGTGAAGGTTATTTGGAATTTACAAACTCTTGCCTTCATCACTTGTCTGACTGTCAGATTCGTTGGTATCAAAAATAAGATCAATAGCCATGACTTCGTGAGCTCTAGTTTAAGCTGGTACCTCTACCCTCTCAGTGGTCAAAGTGCATTCTCTTAATTGTCTCATGAAGCTAGAAAGAGACTGTTCTTTGACACATATTTCCTGGTTCTGCCAGTTTTAAGAAGAGTCCCTACCACTCAAGCCTGATGTCAAGTCCTCTTCAGATAGCAGTACAGAACACTTACATGACAAATAACCATCTACTCTTGATTACCAAGAGACACTTCATGAAGTAGGGTTATGAAGAAGTATACTACTCTAACTTGGTTCATGTGCCAATTGATTCTGAATTTGGGCACAAAACAAAGAAACCCTCCTCTACTCTTCAGAGTCGATTAATACTAGTGAGTTCATGCAACTTGCCAATTTTATTTGCCAGTGCTATAGCAGGAAAAAGACAGTCTTTAAAGTCAAATCTACTGCTACTGGTAACCTCGATGGCTCATATGTGGCATGAGAACACAGGTCATTTCCCATTCCAAAGGCAGGCCTGAGGTCCTGAAGTGAGTAAGATTGCTCAAAACTCCTGAAAGGTGAAGATCATTGAGTAAGTCCAGGATCTGCACTATAGTCAATTTTTTTTAGCGAGGCAAATTTGCACCGACTCGCAGGGGTGCCCTTTTAGCTCGGAAAATTTCCTAATAGCTGATTGGTCGCAAGTATTTTTGTCCGAATACCATCATTGTTTTCAAATGATTAGGCCTACCAAGTAATGTGAATCGAAACTTATTTATTAATCTAAATTTCTCCATAAGATATAGGTTTTGTCAATAAATAATGGTAAATACATAGATATGTTATAAAGTATCGTGATAGTAAATCTAAATTTAAAAACAACACTCGCCGAAGTCAAGGACAGGAGCTTGTTTTCGGATGCACGCTGCATAATTTTGTTACTTTTCATATATTTCAACAAAAATTGAGACAAATTACACTAAGAATAAAGAAAAACATGTTATTATATACTTTGAATACCAGAATCTACTAAAAACGTGGAATTGATAAAACTAACTCATGATGAAAATAGCGGTTCGGTTAAAGCAACTCACATAGAGTGGGTCCTGGGTAAAACAAGCATTCTACTGGCAAACACCAGAGAGAGAATGGAAGGGAAATTGTAACTCAGCGGTAAAATTATGAATGCTTAATTGTGATTTTTATGCAATTTATGCAACACTACAGTATCCTCCACCGAAAATATTGCTACCAATAAAATATGAAACGTTATGAAAAAATAACAAACCCTTTTGTGGAATACCAAACACAGTTGCTGGAACGTTAACTTTATTTGGCTTAAAGTTGTGGCAAGGAATTGGCCAAGCAGGTACAGTGTTAGAGACTCAATGTTGCCAAGCAAGCATACAAACACCAGCAGTCACAGTTACCAATTCAGACCACATTCATCCCCACTGAGAAGAGGAACATACAGTACAGTACACATTCGCATCATAACAAAACATGAATTCACTCAGATTTCACACCAACTGGAATTATTCTCACATCGCATTTGCGGTACAAAACTCATCAGTACTTATTTTATTTGATAACTGGGCTCATCTTACATAAAAAAACACATTGGTAATAATGGGCCTTATAACTACTAATTCATAATGAACTCATTGACATAAGGACACTTACCCCCCATACTACTCCCACTCATCTAGGACAAAATCTGAGAGATAGCCAGGAGGGAGCCTAGTGCGACTTGAGCATTGAGGCGCCTCTAAGGTTGGCGTTTCTGCAGGTGTTCCTTTCGATGGTGCCTTTCCTGGGGTGGGGGGTTCAGTGGTTTGTTGCGGTTCAGTTGCAGGCTCCCTCCCCTGGACTTGTTCTGTATACACTTGACTTCTTTCCGTTCTCTGGCTGGGGTCTCCAGATGAGAGGGGGGTTCCTTGATTGATGGGAGCCTTACCATTCTCTCGCATGTTGAAGATGTGATGGCTTTCTTTATTGTGACAGGTGTTTGGACTGAATACTTTAGCTGCAGGAGCCAGGTGACAAGTCGACACAGTGGATTCCTTGCCGTCTTGGTGCGCAACACGAACCCATTGTGGGTTGACACGCAGGAGTCTAACTTCCTCGACCTCAGGTTCGTACGTGGATTTCCTAACAATTTTCTTTAGAAGAGCTTGCTCATTCTCTGTCATCCACGATGGAGCCGCCTGCCCATATGTTGCTTTCCTCGGGTGCAAGAACATGTGCTCATGCGGTGTTTGGTTCGTAGTGACGCACAGAAGGGACCTCATGCTGTGTAATGCTTGATCCAGGACAGCCTCCCACATTTCTATAGGGAGGGAGAGAGAAGCGAGAGCTAACCTTACGGTGCACCACAAAGTTCCATTGGCTCTCTCGATCTGGCCATTGCCAGGGGGGTTATAAACAGACGAGTAGCTTGTAGCAACTCCACGGTCATGAAGGAACTTTTGGTACTCTGACGACATGAAAGCAGGTCCCCTGTCTAAATGAATGTACTCGGGCAGGCCCCAAACTGAAAATAGAGTAGACAAACATTTAATGGTGGTACTCACTGAGGTGTCTTCTGTTGCAAAGGCGAACAAAAATCGGCTGTACTCGTCGATTATGTTGAGAATATATCTGTTCTTTGTGGTGAACGGCATCGGACCTTTGTAGTCGATAGCCAGACGCTCGAATGGCCTGGTAGCTTCTATCAATGTTCCTGTTTCTTTAGAGAACTTAGGTTTGATCTTAGCACAGGTTTGACATTTACGTATGACAGTCTCAGCTTCTTCAATGGTAAAGGGTAATTTTCTCTGTCTTATGATGTGGGTCATCCTTCTGATTCCTGGATGACACAGGTGCTCGTGAAGCTGAGTTAGCTCGTCTCCTTGATACAGGTAAGTGAAGCCACACATCCAGAGGCAAGAGAGTGTCTGCTACTTGGTTCTTTGATCCAGGTCTGTATTTGATGTCGAAGTTGAAACAACTCAGTTCCGCATTATTTTTGCATTCTTGATTTTGCCATAGTTCTTGGCGTCAAATAGGAAACACACCGATTGCTGATCAGTTATGATCAGTTATGATAGCACATGCTTCGCGTTCCACTGCCGATTGTCGTTTCTCTGATTCTGAGACCAAGCGAGAAAAGAAGGCCACCGGTTTTCCTTCTTGTGTCAATGAGGCTGCAACGGCATCAGCAGAGGTGTCTGTTTCGACTACAAAGACTGCTCCGTCATCTATAGCAGCAAGTGAAGCTTGAGATATTTCATTCTTTAGTTCTTTGAGTGCTTGTTCTGCGGAGTTGGCCATCGGGAAAGTTTTCACTTTGACTTAAGGTCGAATTTTCTGGGAGAAGTTTGGTACCCACTTCGCATAGTGGGTCTACCAACCGTCTGTCACACGATCGTACATAGTTCATTTCGTGTATATATTATGCTTGTATCTTCGCTCTTCCCTCGCACTAAAAAGAACCAGAATAAACATGTCTGCTTTTCTCCTCTGTAAAAGTGTCTGTTTTTTTAACATGAAATTTCTTGTTGCTTTGAGCTTTTGTATATAAAGGAGAGTGTTCTATAATAAATCTACTCAGTTGCTTTCATACTGTCTTTGAGTCACAACCTTCTCTGGCCCGTCACATGGGATAAGAGTCCTAACGTTCTTTTGAGACTAGGGTTACTGTCTGGAGGATTCATCTCCAGCAACGGACGCATTCTCTCCGGGTCAGGTAGGACTTGGTGATCATTCACTACATGGCCCAAAATTGAGATTGATGTTTGAGCGTAAACACTTTTCTTATCAATTATGGTAAGTCCATACTTCAATGCAGTTTCTTGGAAGCGTTTCAGATTTCTTTTGTGTTCACGTGTGTGACCGCAGACCATGATGTCATCTATGTAGGCGAACGTACCCTCTAGTTGTTCCTTGCCAGTAATTTCATCGAGAACTTGCTGAAAGCAGGTAGCCCCGTTGGTTACTCCAAAAGGCAAACACGTGAATTCAAACAGCTTTCCATCCGCTTCGAACGCCGTGAATTTCCGATCAGCCATGTTTAATGGTATTTGATGATATGCTGCCTTCAAGTTTCTGGAGCTGAAGTAGCGGTAAGTAGAAATTTTCTCAATCATCTCGGCGATCCCTGGAACAGGATAAGCAATTAGGTTGGTGAATCTGTTTATGGTTTGAGAGAAATCTATTACCCATCTTTTCTTGTCACACTGATCGACGACTACCACTTGAGCTCTCCACGAACTGCGACTCGGTGTGATGATGCCCTCCTCTAGCAGCCTTTTTACTTCTTTCTTGATGAACTCGGAGTCATCTTTCGAATACCTTCTGGATTTCACCTGTATCGGGTGACAGTCGACTGTCCGATTGTCGAAGATGGCTGGCGGTTCAATTTGAGCCGCTATCAGAGCACAAGGTGACTGGATGCTTAGCTCCAAAGGCGGTAGCGTCCCACCAAAGTCTACGCTGACTTGCTTGTGTAACTGTAGGAAGTCATGTCCCAAAACGACTGGAGCCACACAATCATCAATCAAGTGCAGACAGAACTCAGGGTATACTCTTCCACTTACGGTTAAATCGTAATTGCAACACTTGTTAAGTTTCATTAGCCATGGGTATGCTGCAGGCTGAAGAACGAGTCACTGAGTTCATAGCCTTAGCTACTTTGACATCAATAAAGCTTTTAAATGCTCCAGTGTCGACCAGCGCTTCCAGGTCCTCGCCTCCATTCAGTTTTACAGGTAGGACAGTTCTGTAAACACTTTGTAGTGCAGGAGAAGCTGCAGCCACAGCGGCCCCTGTCATGGAAGCAGGGGTGGACTGTAGGGTGTCTGGGACTATTCCAGCTACAAGGTTAGAGTTAGTTGATTTACCATTATTGTTCCATCATTTTCTTTGCGACTTGCAGACACGAGCATAATGACCTACCTTCTGACAGTTGGAACATTAGGCTTTCTAGGCTACGCAGTGGGCTCTGGGATGTAGGGATTCTCCACAAAAGAAGCACCTCTGGCCGCTAATGGCGGCAGCACACTCACTTGGATTCGGGGAGTCACTCATTTTGATCAGAAAACTGTTGAGATCCGTTTTGGGTTTTGCCTGATCATCTACCAATGCTGCCACTGTGGTATTGGTTTCACTTACATAAGACGCTGAGTGCAGTTGAGCCATTTCCAGTACACGGGCTTGTTTCACAGCTGTGGATAAGTCCAAGGATAAGTTTTCTAAGTCTCTGTCGGATTGCATTAGATGCCATACCCGTGATGTATGAATCTCTGATGGCCAGTTCTTCAGCCTGAGCAGCTGTACAATCAGTGAAGCTACATTCCAAGGCCAGAACTTTGAGGTTATCCAAAAAAACGTCTAGAGTCTCGCCACTCTGTTGCTTGCAGGTGGCTAATTTGTATCTGGCAAACACCTCGCTTTTCTGTTTCACAAATCTAGCCTTCAACAGGCTTATGGCAGCGGCGTATATGGTGGCACTTTTAATTATCATAAACAGTTTACAAGATACGTGAGCACGAAGCAAGGCCAACTTATCTGGATTTAAGTCCGGGTTGATGGCCGCACAGAATGCCTCAAAGTTATCATGCCACATAATCCATTTGTCGTCTGCATCAGCTGATTCTGGGTCCACATCAATCGGGCTTGGCCTCAGAAACTTGTCCATGGTGAATATTAAGCCGATTAAATTGTGGAATACCAAACACAGTTGCTGGAATGTTGGCTTTATTTGGCTTAAAGTTGTGGCAAGGTGTTGGCCAAGACGGTACAGTGTTAGAGACTCAATGTTGCCAAGCAAGCATACAAACACCAGCAGTCACAGTTACCAATTAACACCACACCTTTCTATACGGACTTCCATCATAGGCCTATGATGTAAGTTGTATAAAAAGGGATAAGCGAGAGACGTCAGTCGA
The DNA here is from genome assembly GCF_036898095.1 of Palaemon carinicauda. Lineage (NCBI taxonomy): Eukaryota > Metazoa > Arthropoda > Malacostraca > Decapoda > Palaemonidae > Palaemon > Palaemon carinicauda. The sequence goes on along the minus strand of NC_090729.1, from coordinate 166,517,237 downwards.
TGTGGTGGGACACGCGCATATGCATACATGTGTGACATCACTGATTTATTTAGCATGTGTACAAGCTACATATTTTACACAATACACTAGAATCTAAACTTTTACGAAAAAAAAAAATAGAAAACAGGCTTATTGTACATCATAGACCTATGATGTAAGTCCGTATAGAAAGGGGTTATTTTTTTTTTAAAGTTTAGATTTTATTAATAGCAACATTTTCGGTTTGAGGATACTGTAGTGTTGCATAAATTGCATAAAAATCACAATTAAACGAATTCGTGATTTCACTGCCGAGTTACAATCTCCCTTCCATTCTCTCTTTGGTGTTTGCCAGTAGAATGCTTGTTTTACCCAGGACCCACTCTATGTGAGTCTTGCTTTTACCGAACAGTTATTTTCACCATGAGTTAGTTTTATGAATTCCACGTTTATATTAGATTCTGGTATTCAAAGTAAGTTTATAATAACCTGTTTTTCTTTAATCTTAGTGTAATTTGTCTCAATTTGTGTTGAATTATGTGAAAAATAACAAAATTATGCAGTGCGTCCGAAAATAAGCTCCTGTCCTTGACTTCGGCGGGTGTTGTTATTAAATTTAGATTTACCATAACGATATTTTATAATATATTTATTTATTTAACATTATTTATTAACAAAACCTATATCTAAGGAGGAAATTTAGATTAGTAAATAAGTTTTGGTTCACATTACTTGGCAATCATTTTAAAACAGTGATGGTATTCGGACAAAAATACTTCCGACCAATCAGCTATTAGGAAATTTTCCGAGCTAAAAGGGCACCACTGCGAGTCGGTGCAAATATGCCTCGCTAAAAAAATTGACTTTAGAAACACTAATTCATCAGAATATCGCTTGATTTAAAGTCATTTGGGAGTAACCAGGTTCATCTGAGACCTGGTATCAACAACCAGCAAATCAGACTGAACTGGGGAAAGGCTTCTAGCCCAGAATGTATCAGGCTGACAACTCAACGATGATTCACCTCCCAAATTTACATCAGCTTTGTCAACTTGGAGAGAGGTAGGGAAATTATACCTTCTTTCTTGTTGATATAAGCTACTGCAGTAATGCTGTTGCTCATTGACACTACTGAGTGCTTACTCAAACATTCTTGGAAAGGTTGTTGTATCTTCAAAACATTGATGAAGATGCATTTCTTCTGCTAACCACACATCTGACGTGATTATATCGCCCAGGTGAAAATCTTACTGCTCCTTCAATGCATTTGGGAACAGTTGCATGTCTAGAGGCAGGGAATCAAGAGGGCCTCCCCTAGTGAGGTTTTCTTCTTCCAACCAGAGGGAAAGTGTGGCCTGTACCTCCTGTCCGACTGGAACAGAATAGAATGAGAGATCTCTGAAGGCCTGATTAATGATTCTCCAATACCAGTGAAGGGATCTGTGGTGAAAATACCCATGACCCCTGAGGAACAAGTTTCTCTAACAATTAGAGATGACCGAGAAGACTTATCATCATTGAAATGAAAGTTCTTTTTGCTTCTCTGAGCTTGCTGATGGGACATTTGATTGAAGTACTCTCAATGCTGCTGTGCTTGTCAGTGTGCCCAGACACTTCAACCTCTGCTTGGGTGTAAAATCTAACTTCTGCCAATTTATCATGAGCCCAAGATTGCAACAAAAGGCAAGAAGGTGACCTTGATCAGTCGATCGTGATGAGTAATCCGTGGATCTGTGCTCATGAGCACAGGATGTGTTACCTCAGTCCTTAACTCGTGGATGGCAGCTGCTCGCAAGCATACAAAAATATCCTCAAGAGTTGCCATTTTCCTAGTTCATGAATATCACAGAAGGGAGTAACAATCCCTGTCCAAGTAAAAAAGGTGAAGGAGGACACCCAAATTCCTGTAACACCCGGCCAAAGGGAAGAGTGGCTACCAGGGTAGTCAGGCCAGCCAAAAGGTAGGGACCAAAGTATGGGGCAGAGGACTAGCCTGACCAACAGAACGAGTGCATTACCCAAAATGGGTTTGTACATCTTTGGCCAGCCTAGCTACAGTGCTAGTTGAGCCAGCCACCTGGCCCTCAACCATTTGGGGCCAGAAACCAACCTGGCTAAATTGAAAGTATACATTCCAGCATAGGATTGTGTATCTCTGGCCATCTCCGCTACTGAAGTAGTCAGGCCAGCCACCAGGTACCAAGCCCCAGGCGGCCTTGGTACCACTGGTAGCAATCCGTTTCCCCCAAAAGAGAAATAGTCGTCAAGAGCCCTATTCTTGCGACTTTGGCTGGTCTTCCTGGACTCCTGAAAAGAAGAAAAAGAAGGCTCTATATGCAAAGAAGTGAAGATCTGAGTGATTATTAACGATGAAGCTCCCCCTAGGATAGAACCACAGAAGTTGCTTTGGCAGGAACCACAACTTTAGGGTTACAGTCATAGGGGAACCAGTAGGCACTCTCACTTGTACTCATAACACAGATAACACAGATACAGGGATGGTGGTTACTGGTACTGGGATTGTGGAAGCTAAGGGCCCCCAGGACACAGAGATGGGTCAGAGTAACAGGAAACAAGGTGAACGACACTGAAGCTACAATCACAGGGGTTATGAGCATTGAGTGATACACAGGTTTACCAGTCCCAGACCCTTTTTACATCCTTCCAGCTTCAGCACTTTAATTTCCGCTGGGGTGAAATACTTCATAGCAATCTTTTAGTTGCTTTTTTGTCTTAAGGCACTTTTTGGGAGTCACTGACACTGTAGGGACTGAAATCAGCACTGATATCACTGAGGTCACTACTTGGGTTACTGGCACTGGGGACACCAGGGGTAAATCAGCCTTGGCTACCAGCTCCTTCAAAAATAACATGAAGGGCCTACTTGCAAAACCTAAGGAAGGCCAAGCTTTCCTTAGGTCAAACTCATCGGTGGCAGTCTGCAAGGAAAAGCTTCCAGCACATGTTCAAGTACAGTTATCATCTCATACCCCACCAACCCTGCAATGTAGATCCTTGCTCCTGAAGTACTATATTCACAAGGACTAAGCCATGGATTATGTAGCTCTGGTTCACGTGTTCCCCTTGTGGAAGCACAATGTTATTTAGGGCCAGTTCTAGGAATCAGGACCAAAATCAACTCGTCCTTCGAATGCTTAAAAGCTCTGATAATTGTCAGCTATATACATCTTGCATGGGGGCCAGTATCTGAAACACTACTGATTCATGTACCTACCTTATAGACATTTGTATTACTTTTAGTATCATGAGAACCACTTGGAGTCACAGACTTACTGTATTTGATTCAATTATCAAAACTTCATTCATAGGCAGTCTTTCCTATGCACACCTTACCCTTAATTGTTGTGTTCCTTGGGTAGAGCATGCTAATCTTTTCTGCATTGTTCCATGATTGTTGATGCTATGGTGTTGTAGACCCAAATCATATTTTTCCTTCGTTTCTTTTTTCTTTTTTTTTCATATAAAAACTGCTGATTTCTTATCTGTTATTTTCTGCAAGTTAGCAAGAAGAGGTTCTTTTTAGCACTTGATAGAGAATTAGCAATATTACTCCCTTATGTAAATTTGTATGGTAGCTCTATTTAGCTAATTACTGCCAAATTTCTATAACTCCATATTATCTTAAGTTTTTAAAGATTTTTGGCAAAACGTCTAAATAGGTTTGCCAAAGGTAATCATCTGTTCCCTAGTTTGCAATTTGGCTTTTGTAAAGATCTTGGACCATGTGATGCCTCATACAATCTCCAATGATGTACAAAAATCCCTTGATTGTGGTTAGGAAGTTTGTAAGATTGGCCTTGATTTTAGCGCTACCTTTGACAGTGTTAATCATGAGGCCCTTGTTTTCAAACTCAAACAGTTGGGAGTAGGTAGGTTTTCTCTTGGCAACATTACTGAATTTTTGAGTAATAGATTGCAAAGAGTTGTTGTTGACCATAATGAGGATTATAGAAATGCGATATCTGGTGAACCTCAAGATAGCATTCTTGGCCCTTTACTTTTCATACTATATACAGTACACATGATATGTGCTTTGGCCTAGAAAACAAGATCATTACATATGCAGATGATGCTACTCTACATCAATTCTATCCCCCGAATGTACAGTAGATCTGGGGTTGGTGAATCCTTTAATAGAGATCAAGTGCAGGGTGCAAATTATGGGGCATGAAGTTGAACCTTAACAAAACCTCTAAGTATGATTGTAAGTAGGTCAAGAACAGTGGCTCCTCAACATCCAAATCTCTGCATTAATAATGTTTCTTTAACTCTAGTATGACTTTTTTAAGTTTTAGGTGGATTGTTGATAGCAATTTACTTTTGAGAAACACATTCGCTTAGTTTCTTCTTCAGTTGCACAAAAGATTGGCCTATTGAGAAAGTCTTTCAAGATTTTTGGTGATCAATCTATTCTGAAGAAGTGTTTTAAGTCATTCATTTTGACTTGTTTCGAGTATTGTTCTCTGGTTGGTCTTCAGCTGTTGAATCTCATATTAAATTTCTTATTAATCTCCAATACAGTCGTACAGTTAGTTCCTCGTGCAATTTGCATAAGACTTTTCAGAACTCTGACAATCTTTGCATTCATATCTTCCCAGACAGTACCATCCTGCTCGTAATATTAGGTAGGCAGTTAATTCTGATGGTCATGCCTTCTCCATCATAAAGCTCAATACTTCACAGTATTCTAGAAGTTTTATTTCGGCTATGAGCAAATTGTGGAAAAATCTACCTAATCAGAGTTGAGTCGGTGGAATTTCAAAAGTTCAAACTTGAAACAAATATTTTTTTATATTGAACAGGCTTACATAGTCTCTTTTTATAGTGTACAGTATATATGAAAGATCTATTCTAATGTTACTGTTCTTGAAATATTTTACATTGTTCTTTACTTCTCGTAGTTTATTTATTTCTTTATTTCCTTTCCTCACTGAGCTTTTTTTTCTCTGTTGGAGTCCTTGGGTTTATAGCATCCTGCTTTTCCAACTAGGGTTGTAGCTTGGCTAGTAATTTCTGGGTCGACCTGTGACGGCCGGTGAAAAAGTCCTTCTTTACACTTTTTCTGATATAAATCTTCCAAATATACCAGAGAAAGATAAAAGCATGGAATGCAGAGGTTACTACCCTCGCGCGAGCACCTCGTGAGTGTCGTGTATACATCAGGGGCGTGTGAAAACCACTATTCACAGGCTGTCTTCCATTTACATAACTCCTTCATCAAAGGGAAGGGCCGTAACAAAGACCCCAGAAACAACACTTGGACCACGCCACCGTCACCCACACGAGCGCCCTCTAGGTCATCCTTCTGTTTTGGACTTGCCCGCATAGTCGTAATTGTTTTTGTGCTTTCGGTGTTTTCAAGTGTTTGTCGTTAATTCATCATGACTGACGCTGCTACTTCACCTTTACCAATGTTAAGTACCATAGTTTGTTTTGACAGTTTTTTTCAGTACCGGGCATTTGTTCTCTTTTCAGTAATGTGGATTTTAATTTTGGAAGCGGCTTGGCCTTCCTCGGTGACGGCAGCCATTTTGGCCTTGTTCGCTTCGATAGTTTTTCAAGTTAATATTGCCCATCTGGTACTCTGTCATCTAGGTTATATCACTTACGTTTTATGACCATTTTTATTATTATTATTTTATTATTGTTTTTACTATGGTATTTTTTTTTTTTTTTTTTTTTGCTAGCAAGTCCAATTTGGACGAACGAAGAATAACGTTTTTGCCTTGGTTATAGTTTACGCACATGCCTCGGGAAGGTGCTCGTTTTAGACTATATCTTTATATTTATTTGTTACTTTGTCGTTATTCTTCGTTCTTGGTTATTACAATTTTATCAATATTCTTATCATATTATTGTGTGATTTTGGTTCTTTATAATGTAACCATGAGAGCATGAGCATGGAGTGCTCATTTTCTGTTACTACAGTTACGAGTTATCCTTTCTCTCGATTTCTTTCTTAAGCTCGAGTAAGGAGAGGTGGATTTTCCATTTTCCGTTTTATACGATCACATGTTATTTCTGCCTCCGCTTCTTCTCCGGGTTTATGATATTACGTTTGATGGTATTTACGTTTTATTGATGTGGTTACTGTTAATATAGCTAGCATTATTAATAGGTTCCGTTAGTGTATGAGTCATTATTTTGGGATCGCTTTATGCCGACACCCTTAGCTCCGTTCTCTTCGGAACGTTCACCACCTTGAGTTATACTCCGCTATAATGGATACTCATTGGGTTGGGAACTAGTCAGATATTTGGAATGCAATGGTGAAACCCGGCACTCAGACTCCAGCTTCGGCCTTATGCACACGAACCTTTTTTCATGATTAATCACCGCCTTGAGTTATACTCCGCTATAATGGATACTCATTGGGTTGGGAACTAGTCAGATATTTGGAGTGCATCGGTGAAATCCGGCACTCAGACTCCGGCTTCGGCCTTATGCACACGAACCTTTTTTTCATGATTAATCACAATTTCATTATTACGGTCCTTTTTCATCGAATCTCCGGCTTCACCGGAGATCACACAGACGTTCAGCATTGAGGTTAATATTATCTTACCGCTGATGTTCACGGACCTTTGTCACCGGATCTCCGGTGTCAACAGAGATCACTCAGACGTTCAGAACCGGGGTTAACATTATTTTACCGATGAGGTTTATAGTTACATGTTACGTGGTTACTGGATTTTAGTATATTAATTTGTAGCTCTAGCTAACAATTTTGAAAACCATATTAGTCACACATAATTAATGTTATTTATTTCTTTTGATTCATCTGTTCACTGACCAGAGTCTCAAGGAACAGTAAAATGGCCTCTCATGGCATGGTTGGTTTCGACCTGGCTTTTTCATTAGAAGGGGCTAGCGTTCGATCCCAAGTACGGAGTAGAAATTTATTTCTATTTGAACACGATGTTGTATGGATATTTATCCATATATATAATTAAATATATGCATAAATATAGACATATGTATTATATACATGTAAAAATATATACATAAACATATATATTATTGTTTATAGATAATTTGGTTGATCCCAGCCTGTGAATAGGATCACTAACCAGAGTTTCAAGGAACATCCAGACTTATGTCTCCTTTCTTTTACAGAAGGTCCGCCTACATGGTATGGTTCTCGGAGTCATGCACGCTCTGCTACGAGCTGTCCTCCCTACTCCTGAACGATGATTTAAGTTGGTTCTAATTTGTTTCTTTTTGGTATTCTTTGGCGATGATTTAATTTGTTCTTGATTTATGTATACATCGCTTATTGGGGAGAACTGTCTTCTCCTTCATCACTAATCCCCTCACTTCTTTCAGGATGATGATGAATCTCTCCGGGCCCTATCTCCTCGGCGTGTCCTCTCTAGGGTTGGGCGTCGACCCCATGGACGGGCAGGTAGGTGGTGATGAGTTTTGAGCCTTCAGCTTTGCCATTATCTGCGTCACCGGCCTAGGACCCTCAAAGGATCCTGATGTTCATATTACCTTGCATAAAACCGTGACTGCTAAAAGACGAAGTCCGATAAGTCCAGGGCTTCGACAGCGGGTCGTGCTCAGGATCCCTCCTTCCCCGCCGACCTGATCAGGGATAGGGTTAAAGAGCAGATACAACACATTCTAGGGCAAGCCAAGGAGCTATGACGGAGCTCAAAGATATGGTGGCGAATCTGATCCGTTCAGAAACTCGGATGTCTACCCCTACAGCTCCAGATGCATCGAAGTAACCTCCTTCGATAAAAACAATCCATAGAAATTTGCCTTACATGTCCCATATATAGATGGTACCATAACTCTGGATGGCATAGGCGTCCGCCCTCTAGAGGCCCTAGAATTTACCCTCCGGGACTAGAATTCCCATTCAACGGATTCGTTCCTTTGAAAGAGCATGCCTTGGTTAGGTTAGACAAGGTACCGAAGGTAACGGTAATATTTCCTAAAGAGCCGGCCCAAGCTGTCTGGGGGTACGCTAATTCCAAGCTCACCCCACACAATGGGGCCTACGCCATATCTACAACTGCTCTCATTATTACCTTGTCTATTACGGATGGAGGGAGGGGCATCCTCCTTATCGGACTCGGTATATACTACCCGGTCCTCTTCTTCATCATCCTCCCCTTCACCCTGGGCCATAAGGGTTTTCTCGGTGTCCTCCAAGATCTCTGACATGTGTTCATCATGTTCTGAATCCAGGTGACAATCATTCATGGACTGAGCCATGACAGTATCAGGTTCCACTGTGATCTGGACGACGGGGATCTGTTCGACTGGGACCACTGAGTCTGGTGAGGCCTTTGGGAACAGCAAAGACCTCATTTCTTCTGTGGCTAGGTATGGTCCAGTGGCGTTCTTTTGAAAGCCACGTACCCACTTGCGTAGGTTGTCCCGAGCAGTGTCCCGAATCTCCGCTGAGGGAGGGTCATAGAATGCTTTCTGTAGGCATTCTTGGCAGACCGAACAGGTGGTGGGGCCCCAGTACTTGAGATCCCCTCTCTTGTGAGCACAAGGGGCGTGTGTCCTACACGCCGTGTGTCCATAGAAGTGTGGCCGACTGACCGCGCAGAAGTCGTGGTCACACTTGACGTACTCCTCCTGTAAAAGAAAGAGACGATGAGTATTGTAGAGTCATAATATGGCTCGTATATAAAGTTAATTATTAACAAGTTAATATTAACATAAGTTACTTGTGATGCACAGAAGGGTGGGTGAAAGGAGACAGACGCATGCCTCGTGTAACCCGCCCGGCTGGTTGCCGTAGCATCAGACAGTCCCAGGTGGCCGTAGGCCTCCATGGAAGGTGTCTTGATAATGGGAATTCCATTTAGAATTACCATATTATAGACTAGGCTTGAAATCTTATCAAGAAAGTCTGGGGATCATGAGATCCTAGTAAGGTTCCGGCAACCAGACGTGCCAATTACACGTAGCGTGCTGGAAAGATGAAACACGCAAGAAGACAGAGTGAAAACTGAACAAAATGTACGATTCCGTACCAGTTTGTCTGCGTTAACAAGCCGTCTAGGTGCGGTTTTTAGGAGCTATCGCTAGTAAAGATAGCTGAGAGAAGGGGTGCAAGGCATCTTGCCGCCTCCGGACGGGTCCGGCATACCCCCGGCACGCCGGAAGCCGCTCGAGCAGAGTTTCTGGCATTCAAGAATGATCATTCTATGGTCAAAAGAAGCCAGGGTGGCGGCAGCCGGTAGCGGCGGCCGCCGGCAAGGAGCGGCGGTTCCGGCAGCCGGAGGCAGTCGGAGGGTGACAGGGGTAAGGATAAAGGAGCATAGCCGGGGCCGGGGGCCGGCTGCTAGTGCCGGCACTCCGGGAGGGGTCGGCAGTGTGCCGAGGCTATGAGGGAATGGAGAGGCCACGGCGGTAAGCCGGCGGCGATCCCCCGGCACTCGGGGGAAGGCGGCAAGGATAAGGAAGTCACCCGTAGTGGCGGTAAAGCCGGGGTAGAGGCGGCAAGGGACAGGCACCAAAGATGGAGGTGGGATGGCAAGGCTGTACTAGCCTAGTCAAGACACCTCTGGAAAAGGTACCACCATGATAGAGGTGAATCTATCATCCTAAGCAGGAGCCGCAATGGCCGGGGCTAAGGCAGTCCAAGAGAGGACAGGGTGTACCCAAAGAAGGGGTGGAGACTCTTCATGTCGACCAAATGATAACTGACTCCATAGCACTATGGAGGGACTATGTATCAGAGCGGACAACACTGGGAGCACCACGGGGTCCAGCACTCCAGCCTAGGGTGGAGTGTAGGACAGGGGACATATGAAGCCTAACCTACTGGTAGGTTAGGCTAGGTAAGAGATAGGTTGGGGGGGTAAAGGGTCTTCTTACAAGAAAGGATGGGTTATGCACCAGAGCGGCCACCTAGGAAGGGAGATGCTCACCCTAACCTATAGTAGGTGGACCAACTGAAAAACGGTGCACGCGTATATTTCAGCAAGGTACATAAACCAGCCCTCCCAACCTAACCTGGATTAGGGTTGTTAGACCCTAATCAAGGAAGGGAGAAGACGTATTGCAAGGAAAAGGTCAAGGACCGATTCAGCTTAAAGGAGGTGATCCTACCTTTAAGGTCCGCAACACTAAGGGAGGGGTCATTCCCTTAGGTGGGGAGGCGATACAGTACTCTGAGGAGTCTTGTCCTATCACATGTAATAGGATACAAGATTACCAGAGGGAAGCCCTAGGGCTAGGGATGAAGAGAGCATATAGGGGTCCTATCATAAGGTTAGGTTAGCAAGGCACTCAAGATAACCTACCCCCTATATGGTCCCTGAAGGCGAAAAACACTTGCATCACTGTCAATGGTATTGTAAAATAATGCCAAAATCTTCATAACTAACACTAGGATCACTGAAATATCATGCATTAACACTGGTATAGGCTCACTGGCCTAGGGGCTAATCAAAGCCTACTGGTATGGGGTCAGCGAAGACCCTAACTAATGCGTCAAAAACACGATATAAAGTTCCTAGCTATGAAGACTAAATAACTAATAGCGCTGATTAGTAATTTATATACCGGTAAGGCTGTTGCGGCTAACTAAATAAGGCATGCAAGCAACAGCAGCGTCATAAAATGGCGCTGACCGGTCTGGCAAAGCTCTGCCACAATTATGCAAATATCTCGAAAAGTAAGATTTACTTTAAGGCCAGAGCTTATTTAAACAATACTTTAACCTTTGTACTCAACTTTCCAGAAGAAGGTGAAGCTGACGGTTGAGACATAGCGAGGATGCAAGTAGATAAAGTCGCACAAAGGGAAAAATACGTCCAATCGAGCGAGCTACTAGCAAAGGAATGAGGACGGACGTGACGTCATCAAAAGCAATGGCGTCCGTCTGTTTACATCGCGAGTACCGATATCGCCACATCTAGATCGGCTGCGGCTCAGCTCTCAGCCACTCCCTGTCCGCCATATTGAAGCGTTAACTCTATATGGGGTGCAGATAGCTATGTGGCACGTTTATACATGCGTGTCCCCTGTTGATACACGATGTCTTAAGGGGAAACCTTTAGGATACTCGCTCCAGAAGTTAGAATTCTGTGATAACCTGTGGTTTAATTCTCTGGGAAAATCCTAGTAGTGATTACCCAAGGAAGCTACCAAAAAGGATCCTTCCATCAGGACGCCATGGCTATCTCACCCAAAAATAGATTTTTCGCTTCGCTCAAAATCCGTTCATTATTACCTTGCCTATTACGGATAAATTGACAGGTCTTACTATTCAAGATGTCAAAGAAGGTTCTGCCATGCCGGCTCTTAAAGAGACGGACCCCACCTCAGGGAGTCCCTAGCCTCGATTTATCCCACTGAGACCTTGTTTCGGATATTCACGAAGAACCTATCTCTGTCCTACCAAATCGACCTACACGCTTTGTAGTCTGCTCGGGTTAGTTGTAGGAATACGTTCTGTCTGAGGCCTCTATCAGACATGAACCGAACAGGCTGATAGCTTCCTCCTGCTGGGGTAAAACCCTCTTCCCTCAGGAGGAGGTGAACAAGGTTCTACAAGATGATACGAGAGCAAACCAAAATTGCAGGTGAGGCGGGGCCTCACTGCCAAAAAGAAGGTCAAAGACCAAAAGCAAGCTTTCTTCAAGAAGAAGCAGAGATTTACCCCCTACAAAACGAACCGGGGTCACTGCCATCAATCGTCAGTTACCCACTCGTCATCACAGTCTTCCTCTGATTCGACGTCTCTGCATCCGAATCCCCCTCATCAGGTGGTCTACCTCACTGATTCCCCAGGTACACAGCCCAACCCCGTTTGGATGCCCTCGCCTGCATACAGCCCTAGCTCCGAACCCTCAGGTTCCTTTCATGGACACCAGAGAGGAAGCTACAGGAGTAGAAGACAGTTCCGCCATCGAGGCGGACCTAGAAAAAAGGGGGCTCGGGGAAGGAAAGGACCTAGATTCACTCCCTCACAACGAGGTGGTCCCGGTAGGGGGGAGACTTTACCACTTTCGAGACCATTGGACCTTCGGTCCGTGGGCTCATAGCATAATCTCTAAAGGTTTGAGGTGGAAATGGCCACAAGGTTCTCCTCCTCCACCAGTGACCTTCTCCCAGAAATCCACTCCCATCCTGAAAGAGTACACCACAGAGTTACTCAAGAAGAAAGCAATCAAACGGGTTCAATCACTGAAGTTCCAAGGCCGCCTGTTCACAATTCCGAAGAAAGGCTTATCGGCATTGAGAGTGGACCTGGACTTGTCAAAGCTAAACTCTTACATTCTCTGCGACAAGTTCCGGATGTTGACTATCTCTCAGGTATGGACCTTACTTCCCCGTGGGGCCGTCACCACCTCTGTCGACCTTACCGACGACTATTATCATGTGCCTATAGCTCGAAACTTCTCTCCTTATCTGGGTTTCCGCCTAGGCAGGAAAGCCTTTGCGTTCAAGTCATGCCCTTCGGCCTCAACATTGATCCCAGGATATTCACGAAACTGGGAGAGACAGTGTTAGAACAACTCAGGAACCAAGGGATACAGATCATTGCTTATCTGGACGGTTGGCTCATTTGGGCCCGGTCGGCCATAGAAGGCAACAGAGCTACGAAGGAAGTACTTTGATTTCTCGACAACCTGGGATTTCGGGTCAATCTCCAAAAGTCCCGCCTGCAACCATCAGGCCACTTAGAATGGTTAGGCATTCAGTAGGACCTTTCGAAGCGCACGTTGTCTCTCCCTTCCAAAAAGGTAAGAGGAATAGCTTCCAAGATCAAGAATTTTCTCAAACACAAACAGGTGTCCAGAAGAGCCTTAGAAAGAATCCTTGGCCTTCTCCAATTCACTTCAGTAACAGATCTCCTATTAAAAGCCAAACTCAAAGACATCAATCGAGTTTGGAGAAAGAGAGCTACAGTACCTTTAAGAGACAAGGTCTCGAAGATCCCCTCTGTCTTGAAAATGAGACTACGCCCATGGTCCGAACCGAAGAACCTCTCCAAATCGGTTCCTCTACAATTCCCACCTCCACAAGTGACATTCCATACAGACGCGTCTCTAAGTGGATGGGGGGATTACTCCGAACATCAGATGTTTCAGGGCTCTTGGTCACCCGCCATGAAACAGTCCCATATCAATGTTCTCGAAGCCATGGCAGTGTTCTTGACCCTGAAGAGACTCTCTCCTCTGAGGTCAACCCACATCAGAGTAGTGTCAGACAGCACAGACGTAGTACACTGCGTCAACAGAGGAGGATCCAAGTCACCCAACCTGAATCAGATCCTGGTCACTATCTTCGCCTGGGCAACAGAAAAGAACTGGTTCCTGTCAGCAACTCACCTAGCGGGAGTCCAGAATGTGAGAGCGGACTCACTATCCAGGACGAAACCACTGGAGGCAGAATGGTCTCTAGACATAATTTCATTTCGGTGGATACTCAGGCTGGTTCCGGGCCTCCAGGTAGATCTATTCGCAACTCAGATGAATCACAAACTTCCTTGTTATGTGACCCCAACCCTGGACCCTTAGGCTTATGCCATGGATGCATTAACCTGGGATTGGAACCATTAGAAGAAGATTTACCTATTTCCCCCAGTGAATCTTCTAATGAAACTTTTACACAAACTATGCTCCTTCCGGGGGGCAGTGGCTTTAGTACCACCTCACTGGCCAAAGAACAGTTGGTTTCCTCTCCTCCTCGAGTTGAAACTCCGTCCCTTCCGGATCCCGTTCCCCAAACTGACCCAAGTAATCCAAACTCACTGTGTCAGATTACTCAAGGATAGCCAAAACTCTAACTTTGTGGACTACATGAAGTTTGCAGCTCGTAGAGACGCGAACATTGACCCGGAAAACGTTCTCTTCATCGAATCAGACAAAAGGGACTCAACAATTCGCCAATATGATTCGGCCGTTAAGAACTAGCAGATTTCCTAAGAGTTCAGACCATACTCGTATGTCTCCGAATTTAACCATCTCTTTCTTGAGGTTCCTATTTGACAAAGGCCTAACAGTTAGCACTTTAACCACAATCAAGTCAGCTTTGAAGAAGATCTTCCTTGTTGGGTTTAACATTAACCTAGCTGATTCCTATTTCTCATCTATTCCAAAAACATGTGCTAGGCTTCGACCTTTGGTTCGGCCACAAAAGGACTCTTGGTCTCTGAACGGTGTCCTCAAACTTGCGACGGACACGGACAATGAATCCTGCTCTTATATCACTCTTCTTAGGAAGACTTTATTTCTAACAGCTTTGGCCTCAGGTGATGGAATATAAGAACTAGCAGCTCTCTCACAAAACCCGGAAAACATAGATTTCCTCCCTTCAGCCGAAGTACTCCTTTCTCCAGACAAAGCTTTCCTAGCTAAAAATGAGGATCCGCAAAATAGGTGCTCCCCTCGGAAGATTATTCTTCTTCCCCAGGATCCTTTCTCTGTGTCCAGTCACTACTCTCAAGGCCTTTTTAGCTAGAACTGCCACCCGCTCGTCTGGCCCCTTGGTTATCAGGGAACAAGGAGGTACTATTTTCATTCATGGTATCAGGCAACAAATCCTCTACTTCATTAAACATACTAATCCGGAATCATTTCCCCAGGCTCATGATATACGGTCAGTAGATACCTCCATCAATTACTTCCAGAACAGGGACTTTGATGATTTTAAAAAATATACGGGTTGGAAATCCCCTATGGTTGTCAAACGCCACTATCTAAAGATCTTACAGGCCTTTAAATACCCGACGATGGCAGCGGGGAGCCTTATCTCTCCCCATTAATCTCTTCTTCCTTTCTTCCATCTCTTCTCTTCTCCCTCCTACCCGCCACACACACCATGTCGCCACTCTCCTGGGTAGTTCGTTAGCCCTATGATATTTGCCATGTTTAATTCCTATGGTTTAACTGTTATTGTAGTTACCGTTCCTTTAATGTTTAGATATGCTTAGACATGTAAGGTTTGATGCCTTTTGCGTTTCGACACTCATTTGATTCCTTGTCGTCATAGTTATTTAGCCTTACGTTCCCTATGTCATTTGGCTAGTTGGTAATTGGACGTTTACTTATATTATTATATTATATTATTGTCGTACATGGTGATTGTATTCTCCTCATTATGTTATTACTTTATTGGGCTTGGAAGGCATTCTCTGGTACATTTTCACCGGCCGTCACAGGTCGACCCAGAAAAGGGATTTTGACGAAGGAAAAATCTATTTCTGGGGAGAGACCTGTGACGCCCGGTGAAACCCTTCCCGGTTATTTTTGTACGGACCCACCCTTTCCTTGCCAAGCCATATGTTCTTGCAGAAGGATGACCTAGAGGGCTCGTGTGGGTGACGGTGGCGTGGTCCAAGTGTGGTTTCTGGGGTCTTTGTTACGGCCCTTCCCTTTGATGAAGGATTTATCTAAATGGAAGACAGCCTGTGAATAGTGGTTTTCACACGCCCCTGATGTATAAACGACACTCACGAGGTGCTCACGCGAAGGTAGTAACCTCTGCATTCCATGCTTTTATCTTTCTCTGGTATATTTGGAAGATTTATATCAGAAAAAGTGTAATGAAGGACTTTTTCACCGGGCGTCACAGGTCTCTCCCCAGAAATAGATTTTTCCTTCGTCAAAATCCCTTAATAATATGAACTGCCGAAGCAAATGAAAAGGGAACATGGGCGTCTCAATATATATACTTCCCAAGCAAGTACAAGGAAGATGGACTTTATAGACCTCTCGGGGCATGTCCACATAGGAAACATCCCTGATGGCATGGAAGTCTTCATTAGTCCGAAGACCTAAGTAAGTTTAGAGACTGGGTGTGACCTAAGCCTTAGATGTGGTATTAAAGAATAAGGGAAAATTATTCCACTGTCTAAACCAGAACAAATATTACCACTCAGTAAGAACACAAAAAATGCGTTTGTCTTTCCCGATTTGAAATATGGGAGTATGCGAAGCCTCTCAGGCATTGTCTTTATTTCAAAATTAACCCGGAGTTAATGAACGAGAATCAAAAACTTTATTGTTCAAATATTTTTTGATATTTGTTAGAAGGGTGTTTATTGCAGACCTAAAGATTGAAATCATCACCATTGTCTTCCTAGATTGCAATATTTTGTAGCAACCCATACTGTTATTAAAATTAAAATAAGGAAAATAGGAGTTGCTCTAGAATTAATTCAAATGTTGAGAAATTGGGAAACTTCTTAACTGTATACAGTACAGAAAACTGTTGCAACTTACTCTTGGAATATGAAGTAATAAACAATACCATAAAAATGTACAAAAAGCAAGACAAAATTTCCATTACAGTATTTGATTCGTCGTCTTCCATAAACTGATCACGAGAAATTATTATCACTTCCATTGACCAACAGAAAATTATGTAATTGCTATCCACCTTAAAACGTGCCATTCTAAGCAAACTATACAATATTAAATTAAAACATAATATTTGGGACTAACCTGATGCCCAGAGATTAATGCTTACAATATCTCTTAATGGCAAATTTTAAACAATATGTAGGGATATATTAATGATAACGTCAATTTAGATTGCTAAAAAAAAGGTCAAATTTCAGCATGAATAAAAATCAAAGCAAGACGGTCGTCTGCAAATGTTACCAAGGTTCAGATGATATAAGATGACATCAACACAAAGTGATCATTGTTTCATGAGCTTCTTCATAGAAACTAAAAGACACTTATACAGTAGCATAAAATGACGGGTATAGACTTAGGCAACTCATTAAAAACTAATCAAATAACCGCCGAGTAATTAGGAATTTAAAAATCAAACGAAGTAAAGAATCTATGTCTGAACCAAGCACTGCGCTCAGCTTGGTCTAACAGCCTTCTAACTTTTACTCTAATTAAGCCATTTAAGATAAACAGACATCATTACACCTTCAAATCTTTTTATCATCATGAAGCACACATTGAGGGCAAGGAAGGGATAGAGTACATTCAGAGCCTTGGAAACACAAGGAGGGGAAGGATCAACAAAGTTACAGGAAATTTTTTTTTTTACATTTACAGTATTGCAATATTTCGGTGAAGGATTAGTTATAGACACACTTAAATAGCAAAAGAACTGCCAAGCCATAAAAATATTACTTACAGAAGTCTACATACAAAATGAACTACTGTACTGGACTGGACTAAAGACACGAGATAAAAAACCAGGTGTCAAAGTAGCAACAACCACTTAAATCTGAAGAGTTCTTTGTCTTTTTCCCTTGCTATCCCAGGGCCATCTGTCTCTTCCCTACAGATAAGGACATTTTTGGTGTCTAATTTAAAGGAAGGAGAGTACGAAGGTTAGGGAAGGGGAATTTCTTTATTTGATCTAGAGGTCATGAAATTTGCACTTCCATTTTATAGCTTGTTCTATTCAGAGGTAAGATTCATGGAAATAATTAAGGTATGGCATTTCCATGTCACATGTTTAGAGATAAGGAAGCATTGTTAACTTGGGGTTAATCTTGACTAGATTAGAGGAGGCCTTGCTCCTTGGAAAAATGTATTAACAAGATTTGTTGTTAATTACTACTCCCATGTAATAAAAAAAAATACAACTTAAAATTTGTTAAATATTTCTATGAACCTCCCCATATGTTCATAATGCTTGTTCTCCAGAAGCTCTGTTTCTTGACGTTCAACTTCAAAATTTAGTAAAAATTTTCCTGTTTTCTTTCCTTTCAATAGATACACGGCCTAGATAAGTTAATAAAATATTCTATCTCTTAATGGCAAGGATCACCAGGGGTTCTTTAGGTATTCAGTTCTTCCGTCAAATTGGTGTTTAGATGTATACCATTCCAGATTATGACAAGTTTTTATAGCGTTTTAAGTTGTCTCCCCCGATGGGTTTAGACATACATACATATACCAAGGCACCTCCCCCAATTTTGGGGGGTAGCCGACATCAAACAAATGAAACTAAAAAGGGGACCTCTCCTCTCTACGTTCCTCCCAGCCTGACAAGGGACTCAACCGAGTTCGGTTGGTACTGCTAGGGGAACACAGCCCACCTTCCCCCGTTATCCACCAGAGATGAAGCTTCATAACGCTGAATCCCCTACTGCTGCTACCTCCGCAGTCATCCAAGGCACCAGAGGAAGCAGCAGGGCCTACCGGAACTGCGTCACAATCGCCCACCATTCATTCCTATTTCTAGCACGCTCTCTTGCCTCTCTCACATCTATCCTCCTATCACCCAGAGCTTTCTTCACTCCTTCCATCCACCCAAACCTTGGGCTTCCTCTTGTACTTCTCCCATCAACTCTTGCATTCATCACCTTCTTTAGCAGACAACCATTTTCCATTCTCTCATCATGGCCAAACCACCTAAACATGTTCATATCCACTCAAGCTGCTAACTCATTTCTTACACCCGTTCTCACCCTTACTACTTTGTTCCTAACCCTATCTAATCGAGATACACCAGCCATACTTCTTAGACACTTCATCTCAAACACATTCAATTTCTGTCTCTCCGTCACTTTCATTCCCCACAACTCCGATCCATACATCACAGTTGGTACAATCACTTTCTCATACAGAACCCTCTTTATATTCATGTCCAACCCTCTATTTTTTTACTACTCCCTTAACTGCCCCCAACACTTTGCATCCTTCATTCACTCTGACGAACATCTGCTTCCACTCCACCATTTGCTGCAACAACAGACCCCAAGTACTTAACCCTGGATAGGTACGATGGGTCGTTCGCGACCCCGATCGTCAAAAAAAAACAGGTTTTTCTCACGTGACTCACCCCCGTGACTGAATTTGTGGGTGATCGACCTGCAGGAGGTGTCTCCCCTACACGCTCTAGTAGTGTCCAGATGTGCATTGCTGTAGCTGTACTCCTTCCTCGATTTCTGAGACGCGTCGGGGTCGAGCGCGACCGAGTTTACCCTTCTAAGGTAATTTGCATAATTATCAAAGTTATTACGTATTATGAAATTGTCGTAGAATGGTTCAACTTGTATAGGTTATCAGTTGTGGAAAGTCTTGGTGGATTGTTTGGCTACCATGTGCATGATTTTTTTTTTAGTTAAAATGTCGTTCATCACCACGAGGACCATTTTACCGCGAGTGCCCCTTTTTCATTTTTTTTCATTTTTTTGCCAAGTCATTTTTCCGTAAGATATTGCCAAATAGTGTCGTAAAACTTTTGCTTGTTTAGTGTTGGAAAGTGTGTCTAGATGATCTGGCTACCCATGCGTGACTTTGTTTTTGTCAGATACGACGTAGTTATTGGTATATTGGGTATTTAACTGCGGTTACCAATTTCTGGTTTTTTTCAATATTTGTAAAAATTACTACGTAGTAAGGAATTGCCGTATATTATTCATTTTTTTTTTCATGTTTATGTGTTAGAAAGTGTGCCTTGATGGTTGGGCTAACACGTGCATGTCTTTTTTTTTATCTGAGATGCCGTATATTAGAATGTCGGGCATTTTACCGCGAGTGCCCCTTTTTCATTTTTTTTTCATTTTTTTGCCAAGTCATTTTTCCTTAAGATATTGCCAAATAGTGTCGTAAAACTTTTGCTTTTTTAGTGTTGGAAAGTGTGTCTAGATGATCTGGCTACCCATGCGTGATTTTGTTTTTGTCAGATACGACGTAGTTATTGGTATATTGGGTATTTAACTGCGGTTGCCAATTTCTGTTTTTTTTCAATATTTGTAAAAATTTACTACGTAGTAAGGAATTGCCGTATATTATTGATTTTTTTTTCATGTTTATGTGTTAGAAAGTGTGCCTTGATGGTTGGGCTAACACGTGCATGTCTTTTTTTTTATCTGAGATGCCGTATATTAGAATGTTGGGCATTTTTCCGCGAGTGCCCCTTTTTATTTGTTTTGCATTTTTTTGCTTAGTCATGTTACCGTAAGGAATTGGAAAGTAGTGTCGCAAAACTTATATTTTTATAGTGTTGGAAAGTGTTTCTAGATGATCTGGCTACCCATGCCTATTTTTTTTTTAGCCAGATATGGCGTATATATAAGTATGTGTTCGATTTTCCTGTGATTGCCATTTTTTCGTTTTTTCCCATTTCTTTCAAAATTACTACGTACTAAGGAACTATCACAGAGTAATGATTCATTTAGATGTTTATTTGTCGGAAAATGTGCATTGATGGTTTGCCTAGCACGTGGCTGAAATTTTTTTTTTCTGAAATGTCGTATATTAGAATGGCCATTTTTCCACGAGTACCCCTTTTTATTTGTTTTGCATTTTTTTGCTTAGTCATGTTACCGTAAGGAATTGGCAAGTAGTGTCGCAAAACTTATAATTTTATAGTGTTGGAAAGTGTTTCTAGATGATCTGGCTACCCATGCCTATCTTTTTTTTTTAGCCAGATATGGCGTATATATAGGTATGTGTTCGATTTTCCTGTGATTGCCATTTTTTCGTTTTTTCCCATTTCTTTCAAAATTACTACGTACTAAGGAACTATCACAGAGTAATGATTCATTTAGATGTTTATTTGTCGGAAAATGTGCCTTGATGGTTTGCCTAGTACGTGGCTGAATTTTTTTTTTTCTGAAATGCCGTATATTAGAATGTTAGCCATTTTTCCGCGAATGCCCCTTTTTATTTGTTTTGCATTTTTTTGCTTAGTCATGTTACCGTAAGGAATTGGCAAGTAGTGTCGCAAAACTTATATTTTTATAGTGTTGGAAAGTGTTTCTAGATGATCTGGCTACCCATGCCTATCTTTTTTTTAGCCAGATATGGCGTATATATAGGTATGTGTTCGATTTTCCGGTGATTGCCATTTTTTCGTTTTTTCCCAATTCTTTCAAAATTACTACGTACTAAGGAACTATCACAGAGTAATGATTCCTCTAGATGTTTATTTGTCGGAAAATTTTGTTTACTTCTTTTTTGATTGAATATCATCAAATTATTTAGCTAAAATATTATATTTTACATTTTTTTTTTCGATTTTATTTCCCTTCAAAAAAATTTTTTTGGGTCAGAATTTTAATTTTATAGTCGTAAAATAATCGACAATTATCCAGCAACCCACCATACAATTTTTATGCATATCCAATAATAATTAGATTAGTAAATAACACCTTGAAATTGACATACCCTTCCTACATTTCAAGTGGCAGATTAGGGAGTCTGAGTCAGTGTGGTTGGCGGCCATTTTGTGGACATATCCGAAGCGTAAGTTGCCCTATCTATATATATTCTTGTTCCCTATAGAATTTGTGATATTTTGGTATATTTTTACCTGCATAAATATCATATTATATATTAAATATATGTATTTTTTTACGAAATTTCTAAGTATTCAAAAAATTACCTTTAGATATGGCCCCTGATATAAGTGTAATTTACAAAATAATGAAGATTTTTTTACATATTTCTATTTTAGGATAACATATGTTTATTCCCTAAAAAATTAGCCACTTCCTATTTCATTCGGGTACCCAAAAAAATTCATGAAATTTGGACAAATTTTTTTGGCCAAAAAAAGTTACCCTTTTTTTCTCATTTCAGATCTTCACCTCCATGGGTCTGACTTCATCCAAAATACATCAAGATGTGTCCTAAACATTCAAGAATCAATTCCTAAAAGGATTTGTGTATATATGTATAAACTTTTTTTTTATGAATTTTTATGTCAGGTCTTTTTTTTTTTTCTACTTAATTTTTTAAAATATTTATAATAAATAGTTTTCCTGCAGATGAGTAGTATTTATCTTTACAGTTGTTTTAAGCATTCATTGAAGTTTTTTTTGGCAAAAGAAAAAAGGAGGTTACTGCAAAAACTGATTTTTCAAGAATTTTTTTTGGCGTCGGGGTCGTTCGCGTCCGAGTATACCCTTAAAGGGGTGTCCGAGGAGCGTACCTATCCAGGGTTAAACTGATCCACCTCCTCAAGTAACTCTCCATTCAACATAACATTCAACCTCGCACCACCTTCCCTTCCCGAACATCTCATAACCTTACTCTTAACCACATTAACTCTCAACTTCCTTCTCTCAACACACCCTTCCAAATTCTGTGACTAACCGTCCAAGCTTCTCTTCCTCATCTGCAACCAGTACAGTATCATCCGCAAACAACTACTGATTTACCTCCCATTTATGGTGATTCTCGTCTACCAGTTTCAATCCTTGTCCAAGCACTCGAGCATTCACCTCTCCATCAACATACAAGTTATACAACCGGCCATATCACATATCCCTGTCTCAGTCCTACTCTCACTGGAAACCGTTTTAAATATTGTAACTGTTGCGAGTAGTATGATATCTAACTTTTCCTCTCGGGGAAAGTATTTAAAGGTCTAGTGCTAATGAAACTGGTTCTTCCCAGAGACTAGGTTAGTTGTTTAATACAGAATTGACTATGATATGACATGACATTACTTGACCAGCCAAATTTTTACGTGATGATCCTTCAAAAATCTTTACGTAACTTCCTTTGTTAATCTCAGGGTGCTGAAAAGTTTTTGGGTGTAGACAGTAATTCTGAATTATCTGCCCGGTTGCTTACCTTAACCCAACTTCCATGTTTGGGTGTAGTGGTCATATTCAGTAAGGGTTTTGAATGTTTACTGCACCTTACAGTCAAAATATTATTATTATTATTACTTGCTAAGCTACAACCCTAGTTGGAAAAGCAGTATGCTATAAACCCAGGGGCCCAAACAGGGAAAATAGCCCAGTGAGAAAAGGAAACAAGGAAAAAAAATATTTTAAGAACCGTAACATCAAAATAAATAATTTGTGGGGTGGTTGCTACAAGTACTTCAAGTACTAAGGTTTGTATAGTTGACAAAAATACATACGACTTTAATATTTGTGATTGTTTTCATATATAAACACAAACCATCATCCTTTAATAGAAGACTTATCCTTAGGAGGAAGTCCCTATAACCAACACTGCCTGGTTTACTAATCAAGGACTAGTTAATGCACTTTGGTCTTGTGGACATCTTTTAATCATTTTTATTATTAGAATGTCTATGCCAACGGTTTATCACTGATAGTTTACGTGTTAACATATTACTATATGACATTATCATGTATAGTTTGTTTTTCATTACTGTGTTAAGCAGGGCGGGAAACAGTGAAAACTGGGTGAAAAGAAGCATACCCGTTTGAAAACTTTAGGCTGCCTTTGGCAGCAATCCTACCCGCGAATGCTTGAGACTTTACTTCAGTATTACACGGATCTCTGAACCGTGAATAACTGAAACTGCAAAGATGTAGGGCTGGGAAGCAAACAGGGTCGAGATTAATCTTTAGGCAAACTAAGGATTTGGCAATCAAAGGAGGCGGTGGGCGCAAGGAGCATGGCCAACTGTGGTAGGTAAGAATACAGCCCCTAACTTAGGTTAGGTGGTGTTATTGTGATTATTTACCTGTTAAAATGTGTTTTTCCAGTCATAACTTTTGGAATTTTACATCCGGTCTGTTCCAACCAACTAAAAAGGCTCTGTCATCTCCTCCAATACTTATCGCGTGAATTTATTGAAGGATCTTGGCGTACAAAACCAGCGCTGATAGCAAATGAGAGAACACATATACTGCATACTGAAACGTATTCTCAGGGAAAAAAACATTTCTGATACGTTCTCTCTCACCACACTTACAAAGCGAGAATGTACAAGGATCGTCTTCTCGAGTAGATATGTTCCTAGTATGTACTGTCCCTCTAACGCGCACACAAACAGAGATCAGTCAGGAGAGGTTCTTGTGATTCAATTGAGCAAGAGGAACAATCAGAGATTACTTCGCAGTGGCGATGGCGTCATCGAAGCATTTCAGGAACGTCCCAAGGCAGAAGAGGTATGAAGGTAGCTCCTTCATCCTGACTAGTCGTGTTTGTGCTTGATCTAACTTTGAAACTTAGTATTGGTAGCAGGAGCATGAACTCCTGTACCTCATACCGAAATTCTTTCATGTTAGGAGGACCGGGTTTTGGCACAGAGTTACTTCTCTCATGAAACAATACAGAGATCAGTCAATGTTTTGAAAGATTTGGCCCGGTCTGTCATCCTGTCTTGGTAACTTTTTCCTCAGTAAGTGTTGGATCTGAAGATTCAGTTGTTGTCTCTGGAACTCTGCAACAGGCAAAGGGGACACAGAAATATCAGCATGCACCAATATTTCTTCAAGTACTGCTTCTCTCTCTCTTCCGAAAGAAAGAGAGAAATCACCTGAAAAGGGAGAAAGAAGGGTGGCGCCTTTCCCACACAACTAGCAGTGCATATGTTCAGCTCGTACGAGAGTTGAAAGTACTGTATCGAAGTTTCTTCTCGCCATGGGCTAACTCTCGGCCCTTCCCTGCATAATACCAAGCACAGGTGAAAGGTGTGAAAACATTGATACCAAGTACTCAGACACCTCCATAGTGTTGTGTGCACCGATGTTTTTTCCCAATATGGAGAAAATTCTTGACGCACACAAAATTAGGGAGGTGGGAGTTGTGTGTACTTGACTCCTATTGATCAGACTTCTTTGATGATGTCTTCTACTTGCTCCTTTTCCAAAGTGGCAGGGTAGAAGGGAGAACCTGAAATAATTATTTTTGTTTTGTGCATGCTGATAACAATGCTCCCATTGGGAAAGGGACCACAACAGCTCAAACAGGTGATATGTCTTTAGTTCCTTCATAGATCGCCAGACACTAATGGAAAGAGCAGCACTCCTCTCCCTTCACACTTGGCATTGGCAGAACTCTTCTTCCAACAAGATCCAGATGTCCCACAAAACCCAACTTCCTATTCCTTAGGTTCATGTTGCTGTCATTGCTGTAAGGCCACAGTGTACACACACAAGGAATAGAACAGCAAGATATGACACCCTGACCAAAATAATTATGTTGGATAAAGACAGGCACCACAGAAAACAGTCACACATCTACTGTACAGTTATCAGGAAATGCAGCATATCCTTGGCTTTTCCCATTAATATCCCTCAAATATGACTACAAGAAAATTTGAAAAGAAACAGCAGCCAAACTCAAAGTAAAGGTTACTCTATCTGTCAGGTGTGCAGGGCTTACCTACCACCCGCTAGGTAATATTACTACTACTTTGTTGAAAGTTTAAATGACCAATTATGCTACGCAAAAGTCATACTCCAATGAAAAGACGATGGTTTGTACTCGTGTGGGAACAAACTATAACAACCATGATCTGGATCATGAAAATTAACAAGGATTTTAATAAAATCATTTATGTTCTCTTATTTGGCAATAGTAGTCAAGATTTCACATACATAAGGAAGAAAATTTATTTTTTAAATTCACCTTCAGGACACTATAAGTATTATGAAGAGGTTAAAAAAACACAACTTATAACACAAAAAATCTATGCAAAAGTATAGTAAATTACATTGCATTACCATTAACGGCAAGCAGCCATGATACCGGCTACACTATCAAAATCAATCTTCTCTGTGATGTTCTTTGTCTTCACTGTATCCTCTTGACTTGCAATAGCAACTAGTCCCTCTTCAGTTTCCTTCCATCCATACTTAGTCATCCAGCCTTGTAGAGATGCCTCTGTTGATACAACAAAAAATGTGAAATTTTATACTGAAGAGTTGAGCTAGAGCAACTCTACAAAATATTAAACCTCTTAGCAAGTTATGTCTGATTATGAAAGGCATTATAGACATGTGTTTCACAGGCGAGATAAACCCAAATAAACTTAAGAAGGATCTTCTAAACTATAACCTCTTTAAGAAACACTGAAATCCATCAGATAATTGACAAGATTAATTATATAAAAAGATTAAACTCGGGATATGGTTATTAGCATATGCACTGAACCTGTACGTATAGCAGAAATCAGTTTCTTGCAAGGAATCAAGGCCTAAGAATCTATGGCATTTTCTTCAATCAGCCGACTGTTAGTTTTGGCATATAATATAGCATCAAAGATCATACTTAGTACTCTCCATATCTTTATTCATTTAAAAATTTTAAAAATACAATAACATGAAATAAATTTCTGAAATGTTTTTCATATAATTACTTCACAACGAATGGAAAGATTTCTTCTATGGAAACATACATGAAAGTGCCTTAAAAAATTAATCTGTAATCAGGAGTAAAACAAATACTTAAGGAAATACTATATGATACTGTGAAGTATATCCTATGGTGGTAAATCTTGTAAGCAGCTACTGAGGATGATCCGATGCCTTGTAGTGAGGCGGTTAACTCCTATCAGTTTTGTTATGTGATATATGACTACTGTATTCATGATCTTTTCCTAATTTTTTTCTCTAGGACTTATGCTTTTTCATTTACTGCATTCTTTTCTTTGATGTAAATAAAAATTTTATGTCAAGGATATATGTAGTACAGTATTCTATTCCTCTACTGTATGTATCTACTAAATATATTATTTTAAAAGACACAGCAGTATTTCTCTTACCATCTATGCCGCCAAGAAGCTGCTGAAGAACTGGCTTTTCAATGTTTTGATAGGTAATGGATGTAACATGGCAAACATATTTCCGGATGCTATCACTGAAGTCTTTAATTCCACTAATCTGCAAAGAAAGCCATGATAAATTAACCCGGGCACAATTTACTACTAAAGCACTCCAGAGATTTCCTTAAAAGGCAACTAGGTTAATAATTTAAAATTATAGCTAACAGACTAAATGAGTAATTCCTGCAACTTACACTATGTTGAAGATATCAATGAGATGAGAACTTATTGCAATAATAGAGGCTTTTAACTCTGTATCAATGTCAAATTTGCAGTTATTGAGGGTAAATTTGCTGACAGTGTACTGGAAAATCTGCTCAATCTCACGGACAAATATGTTGTTTTAAACAAAGGCTTAACAGTGAAGCAAACGCGTAGGGAGTTGGGCGGATATTGCCGAGCTATATCACCTTGTCTGCCTGATCCATGGGTTTAGTGGGAAGCAGTTCAAGCCACTTTCCCTATTGCTTGGTTTTTGATGACCTAAGCACACGTGTCAACAGGTACACCGGGTAGAGGGGACGCAGAGTGAGAACCAGTATGGTGTGGTTACATCACCCGCCATTGCTACCCTTAGGCGAGACAAGCCCTCAAACCCCCCAGCAATGTAGGGAATATAAGAACGCCCCGATTATGTGAGTCGAAGGTAGTTAAGTTCAAGTCCTCCTCGTGAGTGGGCAACCCTCACTAGGCCCACCTGCCATGGTAAGCCTACCTCAACCATGGCGGACGTCCATACGCCCTAAGACATCCAACGATTTCTTTTTGTAATATTACATAAAAGTCATATAAATGTCTCCCTGAGTGTCCCCTCTCCCTGTGTGTAATTATTTTATTAGTTAAAAGTTAATTCCATTGTATTTGACTGATGAAAATCATTTAAGAGCCAGCAAGAAACTTATAATTCTTCTGTTATGTAATCTCAAGATTTAAAGTTCTATTTCACTCGCTCTGAAGAAGATCTATGCTAATTTTTATGGTGAAAAATTACTTAGACAATAAATCCTCTTACGATGTAACAATTGTCTAATTCAACGCCTCCTATCGTGTATTATTATGTAATTAACCCACGCCCCGTGACATCAATTACCCATTAACAAACTTTTTCTGTTAACAAACACAAGAAGCAGATATCATTACTAAAATTCTACATGTAACATAGAGGGAGTGACAAGAGGAAGCAATGATAGGTAAAGAAAAAAAAAAGAAAACTAAGTATCTGCTTGGCACCCAAGTTGGCCTTCTATGGTAGAATTTAAGAATCTGTGGGTGAAACCTTAGCGATGGTTAAAGGAAGAAAAATATAAAATATCAAACTACATTCCATCCTTGGATCAATAATGTAAAGGCAGACCAAATTCTACGTAGGAAAACTCGTTACTAATGAAATATTATTTTAGTGAGAGAGAGATCTTAACCCTCCAACAAGATTAGTCAACATCAACAGCAATTGTGTTTCGAGTTTTTAGGATGGGGTGATACTACAATGAAGGACTAAAAATATTAAAAGATCACAAGTTCTTAAGATGTAAAATTAATTCTATATTCTTACTATTATCACTGTACTACCTAAGCTGCAACTGTAGTTTGAAAAGCAGGATGCTATAAGTCTAGTCTTCAATAGGATGGATGTAAGGAATTTAGAGTGCCAGGGCTGGAAAGGCCATTCAGTGGTGGGGTGGAACTTTAGGAATACTAGGCAATTGTACTATGAAGTAAATGAGGCTGGATAGATAAAAAAAAAAAAAAAAATAGACAGGGTACAAGGGTGAAAGGCTAAAATGTCAGTATAGATAAGTGATGAAGGGACACTTTAGTGATGTCTAAAGTACACCATTTGAGGTGCATTGATGGCACTAGCACCTACTCTAAGTCTCCAATTGGGGAAAAGCCAAATACAAAACAAATACACTGATTGTACGTAAGGATAAACTATTTAAGAAAAATAACAATGAAATCAAATAAAACAAGCAAAAAATGATTCAAGTGAGCCTGTTTAAACAAAATAGTGATGTTTGCACAGTCTGAACTTCTGAAGTTCCAACAATTCCATTGCACGAACACCATAAAGATATTCATTTTCTTTTTTCTTTCACCTTACCTTCCTCACATACGTGAAACTAAACAAATCCTTAACTTGTTTAAAAGAATGTAACATTCCTTGTGTAGATTATGAAATAAGAATAAATTTTTTTTTAAGTAAATTAAATTTTTTCCTAGCTTATACAAACTTGAGTACAGTAGTTGCAATTCAAATACTGTACTCTACTTCAATACAGTACTTTTAAATAATTATTAAATAAATCTATGACTTTGCAAAAAAATGACAAATTCGGAGATAATTTGTATTTTTCCTAACCATACAAACCTTAGCTATTTACATTGGGTTTACTTTTGACATAGCTGAACTTGACGAGCCGATAGAATTTTAACGAGGGTTAACTACCCCCGCGCTAGTTAGCAGGGGGTAAGGGAAGGGGTAGCTTGCTACCCCTCCCCCCCACACACCGGTGAGTTGTCTCACTTCACTTAAAGGTAGGACTTGTCTTGGGGGACAGGGCTGGCGGGCAAATATGTGTAAATAGCTAAGGTTTGTATGGTTAGGAAAAATACAAATTATCTCCGAATTTGTCATTTGTTCCGTAACCGAAATACAAACCACGCTATTTACATTGGGTGACTTACCCCTTAGGAAGGGTGGAAAGTCCCCAGCCTTACTGGCTTTGGCTTTACCCGGGGACTCAGAATCCGAGTGAGAAGCACTCAAGAAAAGGAGTCCCTGCACCTCACAAGTTCCTTGCTCTGCAAGGGACGTGTGGCCTACATAAGATGTGTGTGGAGGAATATAGTGTGACTCGTCCTAGGAAGTTGACCTGGAGTCCTTTAGATGGAATTCTAGGCTAGGACGTTCACAATACCACCTCGTCAGGGTATGGGGGATGCGACAGTATTAACTTAATACTAGGAACACAAGGAAGCATGGTTTACCTGCAAAGGTTGAGGTCAGCTATGCGGAGACCGGGATGCTGCTTTCCCCAAGAAAGGGGAGGATGAAGAAAGAAGTAAGGGCCAGACATACTCTTCCATTCACGCAGACTAAAACCGGGTAACAACGCCCTCAACCTTCTGCTACTTGTCCATAAAGGAGCCTGAGGTTAGACCAGCTGTTGTGCTGTTGTGCAGCCACCACAGGCCCGATAGAAAAAGTATCGAGGCTCCTGTGGGTCACGTCCTGCAGGTAGTGGGCTGTGAAGGTCGTCTGACGCTTCCAGACCCCAGCTTGTGGTACCTGCGTCACAGAGAAGTTTCTCTTGAAGGCCAGGGACGTAGCAATGCCCCTGACGTCGTGAGCTCTAGGGCGACGTGACGGAGGAGGGTCAGGATTCAAGGCGTGGTGGATGACCCTTCGAATCCAAAGCCGAGATGGTGTTCTTGGTAACCCTCCTCTTCGTCCTACCTGTGCTAACAAACAGCGCTTGCACACGGGGACGAACTGCAGCTGTCCTCTTCAAGTAACGCCTCAGACTCCTCACTGGGCATAGTAGCAGATGGTCTGGGTCACTTGTTACAGAACGGAGACTCGTGACCCTGAAAGAGTCGAACCGTGGGTCCGGCACTCCAGGGTTCTGAGTCTTGGCAACAAACTCAGGGACGAACCTGAACGTTACCTCCCCCCATCCCCTTGAATGGGCGATGTTGTATGAGAGACCATGAAGTTCACTAACTCGTTTGGCAGAGGCCAACGCGAGTAGGATAGCCGTCTTCCAAGTCAGGTGGCGATCAGAAGCATTATGGTTCGAATGGAGGTCTCTTCAGAGCCCTGAGAACCCGAACCACGTTCCATGGAGGAGGTCTCACTTCCGACTGAGGGCAGGTAACCTCATAGCTACATATGAGTAAAGAGAGTTCTAGCGAGGAAGAAATGTCCTCTCCTTTCAGCCTAAAGGCCAGACTTAAGGCTGAGCGATAGCCTTTCACCGCCGAGACTGAAAGGCGCATTTCCTCCCGCAAATACACGAGGAACTCGGCTATTGCTGGAATAGTGGCATCAAGTGGAGAGATACCCCTCCCACAACACCAACCACAGAAGACTCTCCACTTCGCCTGGTAGACTCCTGCGGAGGACTTTCGCAGGTGACGAGACATTCTCTCCGCAACCTGTTGCGAAAAGCCTCTCTCCGTGAGGAGACACTGGATAGTCTCCAGGCGTGAAGCCGAAGCGAGGCTACGGCTTTGTGGAAGATGTTGCAATGTGGCTGTCTGAGTAGCTCGTGTCGTGGGGGAAGTTCTCTCGGAAGTTCCGTCAGGAGCTGCAGAAGGTCCAGGAACCATTCCGCGTGATGCCATAGCGGAGCTATCAGGGTCATAGACAGGTTGACCGATAGTCTGGTCCTGTTGAGCACCCTTCGCATCAGACAGAACGGTGGGAAGGCGTACACGTCGATGTTGTTCCACCGCTGTTGGAAAGCATCTTGCCAGAGAGCCTTGGGGTCTGGGACTGGGGAGCAGTACAGAGGCAGCTTGAAATTCAAGGCTGTCGCGAACAGGTCCACCGTCGGGGAACCCCACAAAGTCAGGACTTTGTTGGCTATCTGAGGATCCAAAGACCACTCGGTACTCACTATCTGCGGAGCCCTGCTCAGACTGTCGGTGAGCACATTCCTCTTGCCAGGAATGAAGCGAGCTGATAGTGTTATCGAGTAGACTTCGGACCACCTCAGAATCTCTACTACAAGATGGGATAGCTGTTGTGAATAAGTACCTCCCTGCTTGTTGATATAAGCCACTACCGTGGTGTTGTCGCTCATCACCACCACGGAGTGGCCCGCCAGGGTCCGTTGGAACTGTTTAAGAGCCAGATACACGGCCTTCATCTCTAGCAGGTTGTGTAGGTACCGTGTCCGCTGTCTCCATGCTGAACGAAGTTTGCTTGACAAACTTGTTCAGAGCCGAGAGGTTGATGAAGGGTCTCCAGATGCCTTCTTTACAAGAAAGAGTCGACTGAAGAAGCCTGGGGAGCCGTCGACGACCTCCAGGAGAGCATCCTTCTTGAGCATGGTCTCGACTTCTGCCCGAAGGTCTAGCCCTTTGCCGATCCCATGGCATAGGAGCTCAACGACACTGGATTCGCTGTCAGGGGAGGTCGAGATGTTGGGAATGGGACGCGATAACCTTGGCCGATCACGGAGACCGTCCAAGAATCGGCCCCATGTTGCTGCCACCTGTGCACGCAACTTTGTAGGCGTCCCCCCACAGGTGGACACGCGGGGGGACTGCCACTCCTAGCGTTTACGGCCACGGCCGCTCCATCTAGGAGTTTTGCCTCCCCTGGAGGACTTACCGCCCCTCTTGTCCTTGAAGAAAAGGACTGAGGCTTAGACACCTTCGTCTTAGCTGCCGGAGCCTGCTTCGGTGTCCTGCGAGACTGCTGTTGATGTTGTTGTGGAGCTGGAGCCTTGTAGGGCCTAGATGAGAGGGCCCTTTGGAGGAGCGAATCTTGGTACGACTTCCTCCACCTCTCAGCTGTGCGTTCCACGTCCTTGGGCTCAAAAAAGCTACCCCCAAGGATGGAGGAGTGTCTGAGCCTGCAGACATCCACAGCGGGGACCTTCGGGTGGAACTTCTCGGTCACCGCATCACAACGCTTCAAGATCGAGTTGGCCCACAGGTTGGTAACCTGGTGGGCCAGGAACTCGATGGAGCGAGTGCCCGAGAGGAAGGTCTCCAAGGCCTTCCTATTGCTCTCCTTAGACAAGTCTTCGGAGCGCAATAGGATACCCAGAGAACCCAGCCAGACGTCCAGCCACGAAGTGGCCTGCATGGCACACTTCGCGACCTTCTCCTGGCTCAGGATCTCCGACGCCAAGAATGTCACCTGCCGGGCGGAGAGCTTCTCAAGCGGAGTTCCCCATGTAAGCTCTTCCACCAAGTGGTGGAGGGGAAGAGCTAGACTGGACTCCCCCATGATCTCAAAATACCTCCTCTGCTGTAAACGAGGAGGTGGGAGGAGTTTGCTCCCGGCAGAGGAACGGCTGGAGGAGGCGAGGTCCGAGAGCTGAGCTTCGACCTTGTCTCTGGCACTCTTCACCCCCTGGGACCAGGGCAAAGTCGCGCTGGCCCTCGGGGGTTTCTGGGTACCATAGACTCGGTCTAGGACCGTGTCCTTGCCTTCGCGAGGGGCGATCTCTGGGTCCTTGAATCTGTTGAGCTGCCTCATCAGATTCAAGACCTGCCAGAAGGCATGCTCATACTCGTGCTGCTCTCCTCTCTGCGGACTGGCAGCTAAGTCTCCCGTCCCCAGGGGCTCTTCCTGGGGAGACACATGGACGTTCTCCCGGGGTTCGGTTGGCTCCGGACGAATCTGCGAAGACGACTTTGGAATTGTCTTTGAGTCCTTGGGTTCCCTCCTGGGCGGGATACAGGACTCCAACAACGAGGTCTGGAAGGTACCTTCCACACGAGTCGTTTCTCTTCCTCGAAGTGGGGTCTCTCCCCTTGGTGCCGTGGGAGAGGTCCCCGCCCTGCTGAACTCTCCTGAGGACGGAAAGGCCTCATCCACAGGAGAAGGAGAAACCGACTGCGAAGGGGATGGAGCCTTTCTGACGGACCTCTTAGGAGCCAACTTCTCCCTGGGAGAAGTCACCACGAAGTCCACTCCTCTCCTTCTCTTCAGCGGGGGCGAGTCTGTCCTTGGCTTGAGTCCTAGATCGGCGAGGGCCGGCTTTATAGCCTGCACCACCGCTCGCATCAGGGGACCAAACCAAGACTGACGGGATACGGACGCAGTGTCCGTAATCCCCGCTGGAGGAAAGGGGATCGCTTGATCCTTCAGAGTGGACGCAACGGGGCCTACCTGTAAAGAAGAAAGGGAAGAATGTTGCTGAGACCTCTCCGACGACTCTTCCTGGTCCTAAGTGAGAGACCTGCGCTTACGCGGTGGCAATCCCGACGGCAATCTAGAAGCACACGTCCCTGCCGCAGGCACGAGCTGCGAAACCCGGCGAGAACGAGGTTCGCGCGGGGGGTCGTACTAGCGCTCGCGCGGAAGAGCATTCAAGGAATCGAACGCGGGGGGCTGGTGGAGCAGCGGTGCGCAGTCGCATGGGGATAACCGCTCGCGGGCGAGGGGGCGCGCAGGTGAATTAGCGCGTGAGGGTAGCGGAGATCGCTGTTGGTCAGGTGAATGGTAAAGCGCAGGAGGTCGACGGCGCGTGGGCGAGCGATGGCACGTTGGCGAACGCTGGCGAGTGATGGCGCGTTGGCGAACGATGGCGCGTAGACTGCTGGGGCGCAGGATCAGGAGGCGCGGCGACGCGCAAGGGCGAACGCTCGCGGATGGGCTCAGGATATGAAGGCGCGCGGGCGCGCAGGAACTCTTGAAGTGCGCGCTGCTGCGTAGGCGAAGATGGATGAACAGGAGCGCGTGGGCAAGGAGGAGTCAGGTCCTTGCCCACGTCCAGATCCAAAGATCTAGGGCGCGCGGGCGAGCGTTGGCGCGCATCAGGAACAGGGTGCCCAGGTGTGCGCTGACGAGCAGGAGATCGTGAGCGCTCAGGAGACCAATGGCGCGCAGCAGGAACGGAAGGATGCTGGCTGCTAACAAGAGAGCGCTGGCGAGCAGGAGAGAGCTGACGATCAGGAGAACGCTGACGATCAGGAGAGCGCTGGCGAGCAGGCGAACGTTGACGAGCAGGTGAGCGCTGGCGCGGCGAGTCTGGTGGCTGCAACTCTGGAGAGCGCTTACGCGCTACTGCGTGCGAACGCACAGGGGAACCCTGACGCTCAAGGGAAGCACCCACACTGTGGGAGACATCCCTTTGCCCCTTAGGGACCGGTGCCCGTCGGATGACGAGGTTAGAAGGCGCCTGCTGCGCATCTGCGCCGGAAGTGGAAGGTCTGGTAGGCGTAGGAGATCGCGAGCGATCACCGGAGAGGTCCAAGGACGTGGCTGCTACGGTCTGCTCCCAACGAGGAGAATCCTCTGCGGAGGAAGGCGGAGACGACTCGAAGAGGCGCCTCTTGACTCCCTTATAGGGAGACGGGAGGCCCCTGCGGCGAAGACGACGACGAGCCTTACGGCGAAGGTGGCCACGAGGAGGGTCATCAGGATCGTCGGTCCTCTGAAGAGGAGTCTCTGTCAGGGCGCTCCCCTGAGGAGGAGGCGTACCCGCAGGAGAGACCGTGGAACCCAACTTCCCTTTCGAAGGATGTTCGAAAGGGGGAGGAGGGCCTTCAGCAACGTCCGCAACAGCAGCCACAGCAGAGGTTTGACCAGACCCGTCGGAAGCCTCTGCCACAACCACGTCGACAATAGACAGAGGGTCTACCTCTGCTATCACCGGCGATTGTTTGACAGCGGCCCCCAACTGGATAAGGTCAAACAGGGCTTCCTTGGAGGGCAAGCCCTTAAGCCCCAAGGAAGCCCAAAGCTGAAAGAGATCATCATTAGACACAGCATTAGGGTCATCATAATGAGAATCAAAATCCTCCCCTAGAGGAGGAGGGGGAGCCGCCCCCGCTATGGGAGGCGACGCCCTCTCCCGCAACCCGAGATCGGGAAACAGAACAAGGGTCTACGCTACCACTCGGCGGTCTCTCATGAGAGGCCGGCCGAGCGGGAACTTCGGAGGAGGTTAGGGCGGCGGAAGAAGAGTCCCTGGAGCCTTCCTCTTTCAGCCTTTGAAGGAGAAAGGTCTCTCTTGGACTTCTCCTTACTTCGCCGGGCAAACCTCTCCCACTGGGAGGTAGACCACTCCCTGCACTCACTACACGTTAAGTCCTTATCACACTGTTGACCTCGACACTGCGGGCAAAGGGTGTGAGGATCCGCTTTGACCACCGACATGAAGGTACCACAGGGGCGGCCGGGGAGTCTAGGGCATTTGCGCATAATAGCGATGAAGGGAGAGGCCAACTTCCAAACAAACAAGTCTGAGGAAAAGCAAAAAACAGATTAAGGCTGTCAAAAGCGAGGACGAAAGACAGACACATCTGCACATCGTCCGAGCCAAAATTGAGGTGAGACAACTCACCGGTGTGTGTGGGGGGGGGGGGTAGCAAGCTACCCCTTCCCCTACCCGCTGCTAACTAGCGCGGGGGTAGTTAACCCTCGATAAAATTCTATTGGCTCGTCAATTTCAGCTACGCCGAAAGTAAACCCAATGTAAATAGCGTGGTTTGTATTTCGGTTACGGAACAATTATATATTACCATAAGCTTCGGTTTCTAAATTCTCCAATGCATTCTCTGCACGTTCCCATCTAATTATTAACCTATGTGCATTTATATTCACTGCATACTTACCAGTTTATTATACTGTGACTTCTCTTTCCAAAATGTTTGGAATTGACACATCTCCAAAAGGTCATGAAGGTACATGATCTTCTTAATGTTTGCATCTTCCATCTGAAAGAAACATACAGTAATTTCATTGAAGTCATTTTTATATCATATCAAAATACATAACATACTTCTGTAAAGGATAAATTTTCAAATAAAAATCAGAAACTGAATCATGGTTCAAAAATTTTTAATCTTTTATTAGAAAAAAATGGAATTTTAATAAATTTGATTTATATACTTCTCAGGTGCTTTTATTGATTTATCCTTCAAAACTGATCCAATATTGATATCAAAAAAAAAAAAAAAAAAAAAACTTTTTCTTCCCTCCAAGGTGACATCTAGTGGTTATTGGCAACCTAATTCAGTCTCAGTTGCAACCAATATCCTATTCTTGACCTCATTAGTCAGTGGAGAGGAGGGTGGGCATGTATAGAACATCCGGTGAGTACAGAATTAACAAATTTTATTAAAAAAATTCCATTTATTTCTATGAACCTCCCCTGATATTAATATTGCTGAATGAGGTGGGGTCATTAAAGACGAAATACGAAATTTAAAGTTCTCAAAAAATACTTATTTCTACAACAGACTTATCTCTTAGTCGAGTGTTTTGGTAAAAGAATTTCGCAACCAAGATTTTTACAAAGCGACTTTCATTAAACCCATATCCTCAGCACCTACTATGCCACATCAATATCAATAACTTTGATACGAATCAGGATTCTTTAAGAAAATATTATTTAGTGAATACAGTATAGACTTGATACACGCTTGGGCAGCAATACTCTTTTCCAAAGCAACTTTCATTAAACCCATATCCTCAGCACCTACTATGCCACTTCAATACCAATAATCAGGATTCTTTAAGAAAATATTAAGTGAATATAGACTTGATACACTCTTGAGCACCAATACTCTTTCCAAAGGAAGATTGCTAAAAAACTTCAGCGATACAGATGCACTACTTATGCACTAAAACTTTCCTATGACTTTAAAATAAGCAACCAATCTTTAACCAGAAAAGATAAGCATTTAGACCTAACCCCACAGAACAAATTTGGAACATTCCCTTAATGTTTGAAGTTTGGTAAAATAATACTTAACCACCCTCACCTGACAAAGAAATCTCTTTCAGATAGATTCGTAATTTCTGTTTCCATAGATGGAATTGAAAAAAATTGCCGTAAGCATTTAGTCTTAAAGTTATTCTTAGCACTGAAAGCAGACAAAGTGATAAGATCCTCTTATGTTCTCCGAAACCTACCTTACAAGAAAGAGCTTTTAGTTCACTGATGCATTTAGCTGATGATAATGTCAAAAGAAAAATTTTTCCCAACAAGATCTTCAATAGAAAGATTTGAAAAATTTTTGAATCTGTAACTTGAAAAACAAGTAATATTACATCAACATATCAAAAGAATTAAAAAACAGAAAATCTGACTAATGGAGGTTTTCAATACTAAAGTACATTGATACATCAGCAATAATAAAATACACAGACAAATCCAATCATAAATGTTTGAAGAAAGTGTGACTAATGGACATACAGTAACACCAAACACGGATACAGTAAATCCAATCATAAATGTTCAAAGAAAGACTGACAAATGGACATAAAACCCTTTAATAGCCAAATTGGACTGCTTCTTTAAGGAAAAAATAGTTTAGACTAGTTAAGCCTCATTAAGAGATATATTAGACAATTAGTGTATGTATGTATTACAGAGGCAAGTACTCTTCAAATCATCTCATCTCTCAATGCCAGCAAAGGAGACAAGCTCATATCATGCAGAAAGTTTTTTTTCTTGAAAAAGGGAATTAAATTTTTTTTTTACCCAAACAAGATCTAGTTACTGACTTTTTTTTACTTGAACCAATCAAAATGAATATTCAATTGACTTGATAAGCTTAATAATGAACTGTCTTTGAAACCTACAACAAATAAACTATAGCCTGGCAACAAAAAACCCCCTGTCTCTGGAATATTGTGGACAGAATCATGCAGCTTGATATAGCATGCAAAGGTTTAAAATGCAAAGCTCTCAAAAGAGTTTACTTGAGAAGAATGGCTGCATGGCAACCTACTAAGGCACGTAGAAACAGGGGAAAGACCAAA
Organism: Palaemon carinicauda; assembly: GCF_036898095.1. Lineage (NCBI taxonomy): Eukaryota > Metazoa > Arthropoda > Malacostraca > Decapoda > Palaemonidae > Palaemon > Palaemon carinicauda. The sequence goes on along the minus strand of NC_090729.1, from coordinate 166,479,334 downwards.
GACAAGAACGTTCCCTAAAAGTGATATCTTGTGTGCGCTGGTAGGAGTGAGTGGCACTCTCAATGGGAGCTTCTCACTTTCTGCGAAAAAGCTCTGAATCACGATCATGTTCATCATTAGAAAACATCATTTCAGATTTTTTCACTGACGTAATGAATGATCCAGTGAAGAACCAGGTTCCTCCGCAAGTTCTTTGTAACTTGGGAGAGGGAAGGAAATCCTTCTTACGTCCTGAAGAACGAAAAGCTTCCAAGAATGATTGTGTTAGGGAAACAAGGTCCTCACACACAAGAGCGGCACCTGCAGGAGCAATTAGAGAGGCCACCCACTTATGTGAGTTGGCAAGAGCCGACATCCGACTCTCTTGGGATGTACCTTCCAAACCCAAAGACAGCTATAACCCTCCTCTGGGCATCATCAGCAGGGTCAATATCTGGAAAAGATTCAAGGAATTCTGAGAAATCCACCAGTTTCTTTAGGGGAGGTTTGATTAAGACTGCTGCCCTTCCTCGCACCACCATCAGAGGCCAACGAGGAAAGATCAAAGAGTAGGGTATTATGGCTAAGAGGAAGAGGTCTGGCAAACTTCTTAGATTTAGAGGAAGACACTGGAGGAGAGGAGTCTCACTTAGAATGCTTCTTCCTTCTCCTGCTGAATGCCTGCCACTAAGAGGACTTCCTCACACAGAGAGGATTGTGAGCAATTATGTCCCCTGCAGGATAGACACAAGAAATGAGGGTCAACCAATGACCTGCTCATGAACGTCCCCTAACTATGATCAGTAAGTCCGGGGCAGGTACACATGTCTCTTTTTGGTTTCTCCATAGCTCATACTCTTAACAGACACTAAAAAAAAAAAAGCAAAGAAAATGAATTCAGCCAAATTTCAGTTAAGGCACTAAGAATGTTAGTATGCATTGACGGCTGAAAATAAAGTGGCTACAAGGTGAGCCAGCAGTTGGGGAGAGAATCTCCACCGGCCTGCTGATAACTACCGACACCTTGTTATACTTTCAACAGTAAAAGTTTTCCAGCTTCACTGAAATCTTCTCCTATTAAAGGCTGAAGGTTTGTATTAGTGTAGGAACAACCTAAATTTTACTCAATACAATATGAACTACAGAACTGTACTGCATTTTTCCTTATATGATTATTTTTTTCATAAAATATGCAAACTAGAAGTACTTAAATAGCGTACTCAAATTGTAACTATTATAACCTCAAATAAAACCTTACCTGATCTTGGCCTAAGAGACACTTGCAAAGGACAAAGTCAGTGTGTGGGAGGTTAGTCAAAGCTTTCAAAAGAATCAGACAAGCAATATTGGGCTGATAAGTTGTGGGGTTGAACTGGTACAATTTGAGAAGAGCCAAATTTGCTTCAAGATCATATCCATTATCACGTGCTTGGAGTTCAACATATCGCTCAAGAGTATGTATGTTTTCTGGATTATAGCTGAAATAAAATGGCAAATTATTAAAGTACTTGTAAGACATCACTCAAAAGAAACAGCAGTACATGTGTCAACAATTGTGACCAAAATTAACAGAACCTTAAAGTAGAACCTATTAACATAGGGGCAGTTTGAAAAATATTTCAATGAAAATCGGCATCGATGCATCACACTTTTTAGGTTATAATTTGTTGACCACAGACAGTGGCTGGCTTGCTTACACTTTATCCATTTGAGCTAGGTATTTTCCAGCTAACCTAGAAAACATATATATTCAGTATGCCCCATTCACAGACTATACTGTATATCTTACAGCACACATAACTATGCTTGTGTAAAGATCTTGCCCGCCTATCAACAATTCGATTACAGTACTGGGTGAGGAAAACAAATACTCTACAGTACTATGGTCATCGTTGGCAAGGAACACGAACTCCTGGGTTAGGTTAGGGAGGAATATGAGGTTTTGTTATTCACTCGTGCCGCAGTTGGGTAAACATTTACCTCCCCAAAAAATTATGCTAACACGTCTTGCTTCTAGGAACAAATAAGGTAAAATTTACCTGGAGCAACCTGTAGCTTAAACTGAATATACATAATTCCAATTCTTTATTGAGACCATTCACATGGGGAACTGAAGATGCAGTTTGGAATAGTTTCATTGGAATAATACATTTAATAACCTAACTTCCTACCCACAGATCAGATAAGATCAGATTCACGTTTAGGCTTCACCTTTGCAACGGCGCCTCTTTGTCCTTTAGTTTCGTGTGTTCCTTACTTTCACTAGTTTTTCTCTTCTCATCCACATTTGTTGTAGTACATTTTTATTTTCAATATTTTCTTCACAAAAAAAAGAATTCTTCGTATGATTGTTGGAGCTCAATTGCTTTTATTCTTATATCACTAAATTGTAGACAATATAACATGAAGTGGTTAGCTTTTTTTTTCTACACCACAGAATACACAGTTTATATTTCCATCTTGGAGTCTGTTTTTTATATTCAAGCCCAATATGTTTGTCCTTGCTCTGAATAATGAAATTGACGAAAATGAGCTGTCATAAACTTCCTCCTCCTTGACTTCACTTTTCCAGTTTTTATACAGAATTAGACTCTCCTTATACTCCATTTCACTCTTCCATTTGCTTGTGTCCCATTCTCTTGTTCTCTTCTTTATGTCCTCTTGCATACTTCTTCACATGCATCCACCACTTCCTCTCTTTTTCTTCCATATCATTGACTATTGCTGTTAGTATGTCCTTCTCTTATAAATGCTATTAAGGAACCTCAGCTTTCCATCCATTACCCTTATTTTCATAGCAGATGCTCCTACATCCCCTCTCAAGGCTACAATTGCTGTATTCTTTGCACCCCCTAATATCCTTCTATAAACTCCATTCTCAATTCCCTGCAACTTTTCTATTTCAGTTTAAGTTAATTACATTTGTTCCATATAATATAGAGGGTAGTGCTACACTTTTCCAGTATGTTTTCTCTATCAGTATTTTATTGCAACTTTTTTCTATGATTGAATATGTAAGATTAGCTAGCCTTTGAGCCTTAACTATCATTTCATTTTTCTGTGTTTTGAACCTATTCCTACTGTCATCTACCTTGATACCTGTCAGTGTGGATACACCAACTCGTTTAACCAACCTGACGTTGAGGAAATATGATGGAGCCTTTGTATATCAGCGGCCAGTTCCTCACACGTTCATTAAAAATGGACAACTAACTTAAACTTTCCCCCCTAACCTAACCTACAAGCCGTGTCCTTCCCTACTTACTTAACTGTGGGGGGTTGTTAACGCCCCCTACAACCCCCCCCCCTTACACTGCTGTATTCTAAGTTAGACATAATAATACATACAGGTGGCTGCTATCCTAAATACACCCCATAAGCTGATATGAGTCTGTCCCAACATTTTACAATAGAGTACATACTAGAGGTAGTATGTAGGTGGCTGGGTCACTATTTGTCCACCAAAATACATGCCCATTCAGCTTGCCAGAACAGAAGAGCAATAAGAACAGTAAATGAAAAATTAAGAGTTAGTTCATTAAGCAACATACTCATATATACAATAAAATATGGGTAGCAACGAACATGTATAAGGATTCTGATTTTCTATGTGAGACGCAAGCCGGTGACCCAACAATTAACATACGTACCACTACTACCTTTGTATTACTCTGCACTTCCCACTGCATTACGTTGAGCTTACTCAGCCTGGGGTGTATGTATGATAGCGGCCACTGTATGTTTGATTACGGCTAACTTAGAATACAGCAGGGGTTATCCTGCCATAGGAGGGCGTTAGCTCCCCGTTAGGTAAATAGTTAAGGACACGGCTAGTAGGTTAGGTTAGGGGGAAAATTTTAAGTTAGTTGAACCCCTGCCGTAGGAGGGCGTTAGCTACCCATTAGGTAAATAGGTAAGGACACGGCTAGTAAGTTAGGTTAGGGGGAAAATTTTAGTAAGTTGATGTCCATTTTGATTGAATGTGAGGATCTGGCCGCTGATATACAAAGGCTCCCTCAGCCAGGCAATCAGAAATAATGCATTTACACAACGACATATGATAATTCATCAAAACTGTGGTATAACTTTACCCATTAACCATTCTGATACTTATGTTAAAGGAATAAAAACAAACTCAAACGTTATCTCAGTTCAGGGGTCAGAAGGGGTCTAATTCCCTCGTTACGTAAGGAGACAGAGTCCCATGATTTATTAAAATTAAAAATTAGTATACCAGAAATTGAGGTATTCGGCTAGGCTGATATACCCTACGATGAGGAGCCCTACCCGGATGACAGCATGGGAGACCCTTTCTGAGGCGTCCAATTGTTCTATGGCCAAACCAACTTGTAGGATTTATAACCCCAAACTCCATAATGAACTAAAATTGAAATTTAGAGCTTACCGTTCAATGCCCCTAAGCATTGAAGCGACAGTTTGCCGCATTGCTTCTGTTGCTTCTGCCATTGTTGTGGTGTAAGGGAATGGGCAGCGTTTCTTACAACTAAAATATGGTTTACGTTTTTTCATAGAAACATTAAAACTAGATTAGTTTCTAGCAAATTCAGGCATGACCATGATGTATTTTATTTCACATTTCATTTCAACTAGTATTATCAGGCTTGTTATTATATTATTTAAGGAAGTGGAAAATTTCGATAGTTGTGGTCAAAGATAATAATAGTCTTTGGTTGTGATGTAAGGGAAATGGCAACGTTTCTTACAAATAAAATATGCTTTACGTTTTTTCATAGAAACATTAAAACTAGATTAGTTTCTTACAAATTCAAACATGACCATAATATATTTTATTTCACATTTCAGTTAGTAGCATCAGGTTTATTATTATACTGGTTAAGGAACTAGAAAATTACGATAACACCAAACATTTTTATATTTATTTCCATCGCCAATGAACAACAATTTTTCAAACATCTGTGTTCATAATCATGTTCCAGGGTAGAATAAAGTAAAACAATATTGAGCAAGCTGTGCATTAATAGTGTAAGTAAATATAACTTGATGGGAAAGGGAATATTCAGGCAATTTTCAATGGAAACGAAGATTCTTGGTTAAGTTGTGGTTTTTCATATTTGAAAATTGACTAGTCTATTCCTATTTTATTTTTATATTATCCTCTGAGTAATATTGAAAAGTTATCCATTGTGAATGAACACTTATAATCCATGTCACAGTGATCTCGTACGCTGGATTGGAAACTGCAAAGGTTTAGACAAGGCTTTGCCAATGGGCTGCTAATTCCCTTGTGATCTTGGTAGCGAGTAAAAAATGCATTTTTTTTTCATTGAGCCAGTATAAGCTAATTGGCAATTTGGGCAGTCAAACAAGTACAGTACCATAGATTCAAAGGTCTTTTGCAGTTTTTATATGTGATTAACAAAACCTTTTTTTAGAATATTATATTCGGCCTAATTTTTGGCAGGTATTTACTCAAAATTTCATTTATTTTGGTTTTAAGTTATTTTTTTTTTTCATCATGAAGATAAGGTATTTTTGACGAAGATTTTAAGTTTCTTTGGGGGACCAAACTTTTTTGACCGAGGATAAGATATATTATCAAGAAATGTTCTAAGTTTGTAATTAATGATTCTGGATGGGAACACATTGTTGGAAAAGAACTTGTCAAGGAAACTTATTTCTTTGTGAAAATATAATTGTAAGGAGAACAAAATTAATGAGGTAAAATCAGTTAAGTATTTAGCAATCATGATCTCCTAAACAGGGTAATTAGAATAGGAGTTTAGTGAAAGATTGAAAAAAGGCAAATTAGACAATGGCTAGGTTAAGAAAAATTTGGAATCAAATTTCCTGAGATTACATATAATAATCAGGCTATATATCAGTTTGGTGAGATCTGTATTAATGTATGGACATGAGTCGTGGTATGACAATGAAGCGATCTCTAATAGATTTTGTAATTTGAGAACAAAGTCCTCAGAAGAATATTGGGAGTTGAATGGCAGGACATGATTAGAAATGTATAAGAGAGATTACTCGAGTGCCATATTCCTGTTTTGGGTTTAGATCAATATTTATTTCTCAACAATAGGGGATTCTATTTCGGGAGAAAAAGCACTGTACAGCCCTAGCTTGAGTCGTTATTGTTTGGTTACTTTGCGACTGCTTTCCTGGTCCTATCAGACATATCATTGAACACAAAGCTTTAAAAAAATGAGGTGCTTCATAAGTCAACTTATCATCAGACCTCCCAAGCACACTGTTATCCACCTAGTTCCAGCTTGCATTTTTAGCTTCATCTTTTGAAAGGCGTTCCAATCTTATACTTCTTCCTCTCAATCCATCGAGCCTTTGCAATTCTTTCTCTGTTCCCACTTATAATTCTTCTGAATAATGTACCCTTTTCCATACCTTATTACCATGCATCCTTTCCAGGTGGTCAAGCCACATTAAAACAATAACCCATCTCTTCCTATTTACAAACGTCAAAATTCGCCTCTTCAATCTCCGTTACTCATCATGTGCAGGTAAAACACGTTTTTTATCTTATTTGCAATTAGCGTTGAATTTTCGTGTGTACGGAAAAATAATAGACATGCCAATGCCCTCGTATATTCCTAATTTGGATACCATTGGCATTCCTCTTTTCTTCCAATTCTATTTCACAGATCTGACTACCTCTCTTACACAATTTAATTTGTAATTCGCATATTCTCTCAGGTTATTGACTTCCGTCAATTCAGTCTTAATGCCTATAAGAATCAATTATGTTTATAGTTTTCCTTGTTTTCATTTGCTCATTACATATATGAACACACACACACACTATATATATATATATATATATATATATATATATATATATATATATATATATATATATATATATATATAAATGTGTGTGTGTGTGTGTGTGTGTGTGTATATATATATATATATATATATATATATATATATATATATATATATATATATATATATATATATATATATATATATATATTTATATATATATATATCACAGGTATATACTGTCAATAATACACGTGTAGGCCTACGTAACTAGAACGCTTAAGATAAATTCTAATATATCTCTATGAAAGACGAGTCCATGAAAATATGTAAAGGGTATTCATAAATAATTGAATAATTACAATTTATTATGTTAAATGAGTTGTCCTCTATTACAGAATAGTAACCTATTATAAAAAATTTTCCTTCAATAAAAGAAAACTTCAAATAATATGAAGAATTATATTGTCCATTGACAAATTTTTTTCTTTATTTCCACAGCAAATTCGGTAAGCTATAGCTTAAGTAAAATTCGTGGCCTTCGAAATTTTAGTTGATTAAAAAAGTTTGGTTGTAATACACGCGATGTGTCAAAATTATCCAGTAATTTTTATGAGCAGCTTTCGTGAATTCTGTAAAGAACTATTCTCCGGAGCTCTGAAGTTATTGGCCATTTCTACCATAAATTTGAAGAAACGTTTTCATGTAAGAAAATGGCAGATATTAGTAATAAGAAGTTATGCGGCGTTTGTGCATATGTATTTATAATTGATATTTCTTAGATATCGGCTCATTAAAGCTATATATATATATATATATATATATATATATATATATATATATATATATATATATATATATATATATATATATATATATATATATATATATATATATATTTTAGGATATTATGTTCTATATCATTTGCAATTAGCATTTGATCTATCTTACTCGAATCATATGTTCTCACTCTCTTCAGTATGTGTATCTGCATTATACATTGATATTTATACCACTGCATTATGCATTGATATTCGTACCACTGAATTATTTATTTTCCTGTTTCAATATTTATTTTCAGGCTTCATCCTTATTTTTCTGTTCATCGACACAAATTCTGTTTTCTTTACTTAAGGGGAAAAATACTAGTAATTAAATAAACTAAAACATCAACTACAATTACCTCCAAGAGAAATGAGGTTGAAAGTGCACTGTAGGAAATGGAAATTCTTAATATGAAGTCGACCTCAAACGGGAATGGAAATTTTGCTGACGGAAAACATCAGACATGAAACAGCAAACAAGATTCAAACCATGGTTGTCGACACCGAAACGAGAAAATTGGGAAATTAAGAGCTAAAATATTGATATGCAATAAATACAATGAAGATGTAGTATTAAAGGCTTTGATTCAAAGAAATCGTCGTCGAGACCGGATTCAAAATGTAGATGAGAAGATTAAGTCTGGTTTTCAAGAAAAGTTGTGCAAATGGGAGTACCCATTGCTTGTTGGAACGTGATCCTGAAGTTCAAAGAGCTATATTCGTGATAATGGTGACAGTTATGTTGCGACGGGTTACTTATAACATACATGATCACCTGCTGTCACTGTCAAAGATATGGATATTTTTAAAAAGATTACAAGTTCAAGACATGATAAAATGGGGGAAATGTTCATGAAATCACACCACCAAGGAATATAACTCACAACAGATAATACAGTAGTATAGTGAATGCAAGAAATTGCCAAGCCTATGATTTGGAATTTAAAAGGTTAGCAGAAAATATGGGCTATAAATACCAAGGATGTTATAAATTACGGCTATGTAAATATTCAGTCTGGGTAAAAAAAAAATCAAATTCGATATTTAATAAATAAGAAATATTTCGTTAAAGGAAAAGCCGAAGATTTCTTGTTCTTTAAGTGCTTTGCTTATGTGAATTTGACAATAAACACCAGTTATGCAGTGTGTATGCAAAATACCAAATAATGCAGGCTAAACAATGAACTGATTTTGTAGGTCATTTAGAGAGTAGGTTCGCCTACGTGATAGGGCCAGGAAAGCAGTAACCCTTAAAGTAGATTAAGTAAATATCCAGGCATGCTGAAGGTAATCATCTGTTTTCTAGTTTGCAGTTGGGCTTTCAAGAGGTCATCGGAAAATGTGGTGCCCTTCTTACAATTTCCAATTGTTGTGAAGAAATCCGTTGATTATGGCCAGGAAGTTCGTATGATTGACCTTCATTTAGAGCTGTCTTTGTTATCAAACTTAAACAGGTTGATCTAGATGGGTCTATGCTTAGTATAATATTTTAATTTTCAAGTAATAGATTACTAAAAGGTGTTGTTGATGGGCACCATAGGAAGTATAGAAATATGAGATCTGGTGTACTCCAGGGTATTGTTCTTTGCCTATTACTTTTCTTACTTTATACACCTGATATGTGGTTTGACCTTGAAAAATGTTTGCTGCGTATACAGATTAGAGTAATCTCTTTGCACTAATTCCATCTCCTGAGGATAGACCTGTAATTGCAGAATCGATTGATAGAGAACAAGCAAAAATTAGCACATGATGCAATAATTGGGGACGAAGAAATACAACTTAAGAAACTTGGTTGATTTACGAATTAATAATAACATTTTGGTTCAGATATATAGTAGAGTTCGAGACCATAGGTATATCACTTGACTGTGATTTGCGTCTCAGTGCTCAAATGAATAATGTAAGAATCACTGATAAATCACATAAGAAACATTGCTGTTGTAATAAAGTTCATTATTTTGTCAAGAGACTTATGATTAAGTCTGTTACTACTAGGATTGACTACTGCAAGTCTGTCTATTACATTCGACCCAAAGTGCGACTTAAGAAATTACAAAGCTTAATAAACAAGGGAGCAAGATTGATAAAAGGTGTCCCACAGTCCTACCCACGAAAGGATTACTTTTATACTAACTGAATTACACTGGCTGCATTGTAAAGCCAGAATAGAGTATTAGATGTGTGCAATGACTCACCAAGTTGTCAGATCCGGACGCCCAATTCCAAAATATTTTAGAGAATTGCTATTCATCGTGCAGCCATTGGATTCAGTAGAGAATCCCAAGAGGTAGGCTACCTCTACCAAAGGTTCTAAAGCTTTCATATAATCGGACTCAAGACTTACAATAAGCTCCCACTAGGCATACGAAAGACAAGATATTAAGGGGCAGTTGCCTGATGCGCCATCTTTTATACCCTCTACCAAAGGTATCCTCTTCTATCTACCCTCTTCTCTCCATATCATCAATCACCTTATCTCATCACGTAATTCTTGCTTACTGCCACGGTCACCCTCTCGATCTTTTCTCCTAGCAGGTTCCTCCCAACGTCCCAAGCCCTTTAGTCCTCACTCTCTCATTCCCTAGTCCCTACCACCTATCCTCAACCCATGCCCTCACAATCTCGGTCGTGAGTCTCGGAACATTTTTACAACTTCAGTAATCTTTAACGCGCCTGCTATTCTTATTATTTCACAATATTTCAAGCAGTGACATTCCCATAATACACATCAGCATTCTCATCTCTGTTCTCCCAAACTTAGGTTCCTCTTTTCGTCTTAGAGCCCACGTTTTCGATTCATACTGTCCCATACATTAACACTGGTCTTACTTTGACTTTTAACTTGATGAGCATTTTCTTATCATATACCACTCTCGCTAACCCATTTTACTTCCCCAGGTTGATTTTAGCTTATTCTTAATTTAAGCCTCACATCCTTTCTCTTGACTTATAGTAGATACCTTCCTTACAGGTCACCATAGCTTCAGTACTGTATTATTCACATTTGCTCTCAAGACACCCCTCTCTAAAGTATCTTCCCATTATACAACCAGTAGTGCATATTAGTTTCCATCATCCGTGTGTATGAGGACCAGGGAAACAGCCATTAAAGTAAAATAAGATGAATAAATATCTTACATTATTCTACATGGAATCTCACTATAAGGGGCATATCATAACTAATTATAATACTATTGCATGGTGTGCCTTTCAATATCATGGGGAACGAAAACCTAGTTTACTTAAGTTTTCGATAAATCTAAACAAAATCTGTAATCTATCATTTATTAGATCTTTAGTCGCCATCGCAACGGTCGCATTCAGTTTAATTTCAGTTGCCATTGCTCTAAGCCTCTATCTTGTTGCTTAATTATCATTGCTCTAAGGTTAATCCTTGAGCCTTTTGCTGAAGACTTTTAGTGTTTAAAGGCCTGGGCAGAAAAAAAAAAGAAATATTTTCTAGAAGTTGAACACGACTGGGCAACATTTATTCAAGTGAAATCATGTCGCAGAAAAAGTCCAATGTAAATTTTAACTTTAGAATGGATGATTTGAAGAAAACCGTGGCAGAGTACACAGAAGGCATGGCACGATTCGTGAGTCTTACTAAGTTTTAGCTTCTGCCTTTTTTGATATCCTTTAATTTTTTATGTTCATTGTCTTAAAGTAAGGTAAATGTCTAGGAGAAGGCCGCACCCGTTTTTCAAGTATTAACGACGAAAAACGGCAAAAAATAACCAGATCATTGTTGCACATCGCATAGAAACATGAGGAAATGAATTGAAAAGAAACTAAGACTTAACTCTTACACATAAAATGTAAGTATAAACCTACTACTACAATTATGGGGGACCCCAGTGGGAAGCGGGTTTTTTTGGGTGGGGGGAGGAGGAGAAAAGTGATTTTTCGGGGCACTACCGAACCTAATACAACCACCTAACCTACCCTGGGGGCCTGTACCCCTACCTAGGCCTACTGGGGGGGGCTCCCCCCCTGCGACCCCCCTTAAGGCCACAGTGATTTTCAGGGCAACACCGAACCTAATACAACCACCTAACCTACCCTGGGGGCCTGTACCCCTACCTAGGCCTACTGGGGGGGGGGGGCTCCCCCCCCTGCGACCCCCCTTAAGGCCACAGTGATTTTCAGGGCAACACCGAACCTAATACACCCACCTAACCTACCCTGGGGCCCTGTACCCCTACCTAGGCCTACTGGGGGGGGGCTCCCCCCCTGCGACCCCCCTTAAGGCCACAGTGATTTTCAGGGCAACACCGAACCTAATACACCCACCTAACCTACCCTGGGGGCCTGTACCCCTACCTAGGCCTACTGGGGGGGGGCTCCCCCCCTGCGACCCCCCTTAAGGCCACAGTGATTTTCAGGGCAACACCGAACCTAATACACCCACCTAACCTACCCTGGGGGCCTGTACCCCTACCTAGGCCTACTGGGGGGGGGGGCTCCCCCCCTGCGACCCCCCTTAAGGCCACAGTGATTTTCAGGGCAACACCGAACCTAATACACCCACCTAACCTAGCCTAGGGGCCCTGTATCCCTACCTAGGCCTACCGGGGGGGGTGGTTCCGCCCCCCCCTGCGACCCCCCCTTAAGGACACTACCTAACACATCCATCAAACCAAATCCAAAGTGATGGTACTGCTGTATACATAGTTATACTATCACCATTATAATATACTCCATAAATTAATGAAGCTTACCTTAAACTGTTGGTTGTTAAAGATGTGCTGCTGCTTTGAGGAAAACGTGAACCGTTGCGAAGGTTCCTTGACATGCAGGACAATTTTTATTTTGCAAAATTAAATTGTGTCCCTGGCACAAATCCACTAGTTTTTCAATATTCCCCGAATAGGCTAAAACAAATTCACCGTAACTTAAGAAACAGACAGCACAAGAAACTGGAATTTCAACTTCTTGTGCAATATCAGATGACGTGCTCGCTATGGCCTCCATGTCTAAGAACGAAATGAAATGGCTGGGTAAGAAAATGTTTTGTCGCACTGTTATTGGCCAAGACGTCATACTGAACTAGTTTTTCTGCGGGTTATAGTGGTTACAGGGCTCATTTGAGCTAAGAACAAGACACAGTCAACAATAACAACAGACTTCGAAAAAATCTGGGAGGAAGACAAGAGTAGCGTGAGTTTGATCGTCGATATTTCGACTATTATTGAATTTCACTAAATTATCTCACTCGTATACCACTATTTACATACATTCCTACACATTCTAGTAAAAATAAATTGAATATCACTGATATCTTCATGCGGCCCTTTCCTAGACATAACCTAAAGGAAATTTGGTTACCTGAGAGGGAGTTTGAAACCCTAGTTGTCAGACTGCCACTACAGGAAATTAAGTCTTAATATGGGTAAAATTATATATCCCCGTCCGTAACTATAATAAAATCCTATTATTGTACTGGTGTGTTTCACAGGGCCAATGAGATTAGGTAAGCCTAGGCTACTTAATTAGTAAATATTCACCTCCATTCAATATTACTATTACCAGTAATGAACATCGAAACTTCACGTCCTCTCTTAACCCAATGTAGATGAAATCGTTCTAGACATCGCATGAAAATTTTGAAAAACACAACCTGTTTATACACGATTCTTTAATTGCTAGCAAAACTGGAGTACGCAATAAGAAATGGCTGAGAGGTGGTGTTTCGTGTGAACGAGGATCTATATCGTACCCGTTCGTTTCGTGGCCTACAACCTCGACTTTTCCTCATACGATATTCATAAAAATTAGAGTTAGTTTGTAATTGACACCATGTATGAGAGTTTAATTGAACTTGTTCAAGGGTAGCCTATGAGGAGATGTTTGACATGGCAAACAAGATGTATAGAAATAATTTACTTAAATAAAAGATATGGAAAATGACTGGAGAGGCATTAAATAGAACAGGTGAATTTATCATGATTTTAATATTCTTGGCATGGTGCATAAAGTATAATGAAGTTGCATAACTTATTTTATCAACACAGTTATCAACCAACATCATATAGTGTCAAAATTATCGTAATTTACTTGATCCTCACGTGACGGTGTCTAAGTAAACAATGAAAACCGCGCACCGGTAAACGAATACTGAACGCCTCGTGTGAATGTACAACACTTCGACGGCGGTTAGCCACTGGCCAGCCTGTCAGAAAGAAAACGGCTCGTGTGAATCGGCCTTAAGACGTCATAGTGGACTATTTTGTCTGCGGATTATAGTAGTTACAGGGCTCATTTAAGCTAAAAACAAGACAGTCAACAATAACAACAGACTTAGAAAAATTCTGGGAGGAAGACAAGGGTAGCGTGAGTTTGATCGTCGATATTTCGACTGTTATTGAATTTCACTAAATTATCTCACTCGTATACCACTATTTACATACATTCCTACACATTCTAGTAAAAATACATTGAATATCACTGATATCTTCATGCGGCCCTCTCCTAGACATTAACCCCATTTTTTTTCCATCATCCCCTTCAGTTTGAACTTTGCCACCTTCACAAAAAGACATCACCAAGAGGGAAGTACAATTTGTTTTGAAATTTAGTGTAATTTATTCTATGTCAGCAGTTGATCATGATGAAAATTCCCTCCGTTCAATGTATAGCTACTGTTGCTCATGTGAAGGTTAAAAAAAAGAAAAAGAAAATAATAATAATAAAATAAAAATTAAAATCATCTCCGAAATAGGGACCCACGGGGCTGGTGTGCGCAGCACATTCACATACCGCATGCCAGAACATAGGAGCTGTGAGATTATGATTATATGCGAGTGAAGCGAGCCACAGCAAAGCAAAAACCATTTGGACATGAAGTGAATCATAGAGAATTGTATTTCTCAATATTAAACTTACCCGGTGATCATATAGCTGTCAGCTCTGCTGCCCGACAGAAAAAACCTACGGACGGAATACGCCAGCGATCGCTATACAGGTGGGGGTGTACATCAACAGCGCCATCTGTCGAGCAGGTACTCAAGTACTCGATGTCAACACAGACAGAACCAATTTTCTCTCTGTCGTGCCACCGGCAAGACCTACTAAATACGCTCTTGTTTTCTGGATTGATTTTCACGTTATTTGGTGAAGTATTCATTTCTGGTTATTAGCTATCGCTGTGCAGAAGTTATCTTCAATACTTCCTTGCATTCTTTTATTGGATTTTGGATTATTTGTTGACGACTTGGATAGATTTTGAATTCCCCCCTTTGACTAATTCAAGATGTCTGACCCTTCTCAAGTCCCCAAGTACAGGAAGTGTAGCGCTAGGGACTGTTCAAGGCGTCTTCCGAAGGCCTCTATCGATCCGCACACCATTTGTTCCAATTGTAGGGGTAAAGCCTGTCAATTGGAAGATCGATGTGAGGAATGCGTTGGGCTTTCGGAATTCGATTTTCAAGAATTCCTTAAATATGCACGTAGGCTAGAGAAGGATAGGATCAGGAGGAGTTCGTCTCGCTCAATTGATTTTTCCTCTCCCCATGCCCCACAACCTATTCCTTCCCCTGTAGTGGTTGCACCCGACCCCCCTGCTAGCTCTCATCAACCTTCAATGGCAGATATGATGCGTGCCATCCAGGCTCTAGGTGAGAGAGTCGAGTCATTGGCGAATGACCGCAATCAACTCATGGCTGACGTCAGGGAGTTGAAAGGTAAAAGTGCAGTGGGAAGTGAAGTGAGTGTCAGTGCAGTGAAAAGTGTCAGTGTTACGCATGAGGGTGCGTCTGTTCGTGCCTGTCGTCCTCCCAGTCCGGGACCTCTTGCAAGCTCCCAAGCCCAGGGGAGAAGCAATGTCGTACGACCAAAGGGTTCGACAGGCTTTAATCAGCGGACAGACGTTCCCTCCGTGGTTTCGGACGTATCTTTCCTAGATCGTCCCACCCACAAGAAGACGAGTGAGCCCGTTCATTCCTCGTCTGCGGAAGAGGTTTCTCGACAGAAACGATGGACCAAGGTCTCACGGCCTCTTAAACGTAAGGTCCCTTCCGAGCAAGTCCAACGGCCCAGGTGTAGCCACTGGGTCAGTTCGGACTCGCTGCAGTCCTCCGACGACTGCACACCTCCTAAGAGAGGCAAAGTGGTACCGCAACAGGCAGTAACTCCGTCTGTTGCCGCACCCGCTGTTGTAGACCCTAAGTCACAACAGACAGTAACTCCGTCTGTTGCCGCACCCGCTTTTGTAGACCCTAAGTGGTCTTTGCTGCAGTCTATGCAGACTCAGTTAGCTGCTGTTATGCAGGAGTTTCGTGCGGAGAAGGTTGACGCTGCACCCGTTAGCCTACAACCTACCATGGTTGTGCGCCCAGCAGACGCTGAGGCTGCCTGCTCCCACACTCCAGCTGTGAGAGCTCCTCCACCCATGCGCAGTCGACCCTGCCAGACGCATGCTGACGTTCACAGACGCACGGAACCCTCCGTTGCCGTTCGTGAGCTACCACAACAACAGGAGGGTGGAGTTAAGCTGCCGTGTTTTGACGCGGTGCGTCAGCCTCCGCAACCCACGGTGGTCTCCGCTATCCTTCCACAGTCGGGAGTAGACGCTTTGCGCACCCACTCAGCTATGGTTGTTGCCAGTTCTCAGACTGACCAACAGTGGCATGACGTTGGGTCCAGTGCAGCCACACATGCACCCGTGCTGCCGGACTCAGCCGTCCAGCTTTTACCTACTCCGTTGCCTCTTCCTCCTCAACATTCAAACGATGGAATCTCTGATGATGACGAAGCTGCACATCTTGACGACCAACACTCGGACATCGACGAACCCAAGACCACGCCTCCCTCCTTAGACTTTAGGAAAGTGCTTGCGCTGTTCAAGGATTTATATCCGGATCAGTTTGTGTCTGCAGCACCACGCTCGCCTCCCTCTGAGTTCGCTTTTGCATGCAGTCACCAGCACCTGCCTTTACGAAGCTCGTACTCGCTCGCTCGTCCAAGAGAGCTTTAAGGGTACTGAGAAAGTGGTTGCAGTCCAAAAAGCAACTTGGGAAGACATCCTTCATGTTTCCCCCGGCCAAGCTTGCTTCCAGATCTAGCGTCTGGTATGCCACGGGAGAAGTTCTCGGCTTGGGAGTTCCTGCCTCTGCCCAGGGCGACTTCTCAAGTCTGGTAGACTCTCCCCGCAGGCTGGCTATGAGACGCTCCAAGATTTGCTGGACTCCTTCGGATATGGACCATCTTATGAAGGGAGTTTTCCGTGCATTCGAAGTCTTTAACTTCTTGGACTGGTGTTTGGGAGCGTTGAGCAGGAAGACCTCCCCTTCTGATAAGGAAACTTCCATGCTCATTATGTCCTGCATGGACAAAGCCATTCGGGATGGTTCTAGTGAGCTTGCGGCTTCTTTCGTGTCCGGGGTCCTCAAGAAGCGGGATCACCTTTGCTCCTTCTTGTCAGCTGGAGTCACCCCATGTCAAAAGTCGGAGCTTATGTTTGCTCCCCTCTCGAAGTGTCTCTTCCCTGAAGAGTTGATCAAGGAGATTGCCGCCTCCTTGATCCAGAAAGACACTCATGACCTGGTGGCGTCATTCGCACGCAAAGCCACCCCTTTGCCCTCCGTGCCTAGACCCAGGATGGACACTCCAGCGTCAAGGTTCATTCCGCCCTTTCGTGGCAGAGCCTCCAGCAGAGGAGGTGCTCGTGCCGGAAGTCAACGTGGGAGCAAGAAGAAGGGTTCCAAGTCCTCTAGAGGCAGAGTCTGACTGCCACCTTCTTCAGACAGCAGTGGGAGCCAGGCTCAAGAACTACTGGCAGGCCTGGGAGAACAGGGGCGCAGACGCACAGTCTGTGAAGTTACTCAGGGAGGGGTACAGGATTCCATTCTTGCGCAAGCCCCCTCTAGCAACAACTCCCATCGACCTCTCTCCCAGGTACAGAGAGGAGGACAAGAGACAAGCTTTACAGCAAGAGGTGTCTCTCTTACTACAAAAGGGAGCGGTAGTCATAGTCCGGGACCATCAATCCCCGGGCTTCTACAATCGCCTCTTCTTAGTGCCGAAGAAGACAGGAGGGTGGAGACCGGTGCTAGACGTCAGTGCTCTGAATGTCTTTGTCACAAAGCAGACGTTCACCATGGAGACGACAAGGTCAGTTCTAGCATCGGTCAGGAAGGAAGACTGGATAGTCTCGTTAGACCTAAAGGACGCTTACTTTCACGTCCCCATCCACCCAGATTCCCAACCTTTTCTAAGGTTCGTTTTCGGGAAGGTTGTACAGTGAACCCTCGCTACTTCGCGGTTCGACCATCGCGGATTCACCACTTCGCGGATTTTTTCCATAACCCATATATATACAGTAATATATATATATATGTATGCATGTATTTATGTATATATGTAGGTATGTATATGTGTATACATATAAATATATATATATATATATATATATATATACACACACACATATATATATATATATATATATATATATATATATATACATATATATATATATTATATATATATATATATATATATATATATATATATATACTGTATATATATATATATATATATATATATATCTAAAGTAGGAAGATGTGATGTAGTTCTAAGGGAAAAGTATGGGAAATATGTCTGGGTAATAAGCAAAGCTCTACCTCCAGTTTGTTTCTTCATTATGATCAGAGATAAATGTAAACAAAACATTGGTTGCCATTTTTTATCGTGCTTTTTAGCGTGTTTAGGAAATGCATGATATAAAATCACCTTTAATATTTGTGCCTGTTTTAGTTTAGGGTACTGTAGTACATGCATTAAGTGTTCTGTACATTAAAGGGTAGTTTGTTAACAGTACTACGTACAAGGGAAGGTTTTAAAAGTCTGAATATACATGTTGAATAAATAGGTAAATAGGGTGTCACTACTTCGCGGATTTTCACCTATCGCGGCCGCGACTGGAACCTATCTACCGCGATAAACGAGGGTTCACTGTATACCAGTTCCAAGCCCTGGGCTTTGGCCTAAGCACGGCACCTCTAGTTTTTACCAAACTGATGAGGAATATTGCCAAATTCCTGCATTTAGCAAACATCAGAGCCTCCCTCTATTTGGACGACTGGCTTTTAAGAGCTTCGTCAAGTCGTCGCTGTCTGGAGAATCTACAGTGGACTCTAGATCTGACCAAGGAATTGGGTCTCCTGGTCAGTTTGGAAAAGTCCCAACTCGTCCCATCCCAAACTATAGTATACCTAGGAATGGAGATTCAGAGTCAAGCTTTTCGGGCTTTTCCGTCGGCCCCCAGAATCAGTCAAGCCCAAGAATTCATCCAGTCCATGCTGAAGAAGGACCGATGTTCAGTCAGACAGTGGATGAGTCTGATAGGGACGCTTTCATCACTGGACCAGTTCATCGCGTTAGGGAGACTCCACCTCCGACCCCTTCAGTTTCACCGAGCTGCTCACTGGAGAAAGGACAAGACGCTAGAAGCGGTCTCGGTTCCTATTTCCGAGAAGATGAAGTCTTCACTGACTTGGTGGAAGAACAACATTCTCCTCAAGGAGGGTCTGCCACTGGCTGTTCAGACCCCCGACCTCCTTCTCTTCTCGGACGCATCGGACACGGGCTGGGGTGCGACATTGGACGGTCGGGAATGCTCGGGCACGTGGAATGCGGATCAAAGAACGCTGCACATCAACTGCAAGGAGCTACTGGCAGTTCATCTGGCCTTGAGAAGCTTCAAGTCCCTCCTTCTAGGCAAGGTGGTGGAGGTGAACTCCGACAACACCACAGCCTTGGCGTACATCTCCAAGCAAGGAGGGACTCATTCGATGACGTTGTACGAGATCACAAGGGACCTCCTCACCTGGTCAAGAGATCGAAACATATCCCTAGTAACGAGGTTCATTCAAGGCGACATGAATGTCATGGCAGATCGCCTCAGCCGGAAGGGTCAAATCATCCCAACAGAGTGGACCCTTCACAAGAATGTTTGCAACAGACTATGGGCCTTATGGGGTCAGCCTACCATAGATCTGTTCGCAACCTCGATGACCAAGAGGCTCCCAATTTATTGCTCACCGATTCCGGACCCAGCAGCAGTTCACATAGATGCCTTTCTTCTGGATTGGTCCCATCTAGACCTTTATGCGTTCCCCCCGTTCAAGATTGTCAACAGAGTACTGCAGAAGTTCGCCTCTCACGAAGGGACAAGGTTGACGTTGGTTGCTCCCCTCTGGCCCGCGAGAGAATGGTTCACCGAGGTACTGCAATGGCTAGTAGACGTTCCCAGAACACTTCCTCTAAGAGTGGACCTTCTGCGTCAGCCGCATGTAAAGAAGGTACACCCAAGCCTCCACGCTCTTCGTCTGACTGCCTTCAGACTATCGAAAGACTCTCGAGAGCTAGAGGCTTTTCGAAGGAGGCAGCCAGAGCGATTGCTAGAGCAAGGAGGACATCCACTCTCAAAGTCTACCAGTCGAAGTGGGAAGTCTTCCGAAGCTGGTGCAAGTCAAAATCAGTATCCTCAACCAGTACCTCTGTAACTCAGATAGCTGACTTCCTTTTATACCTAAGGAAGGAAAGATCCCTTTCAGCTCCCACGATCAAAGGTTACAGAAGCATGTTGGCAACAGTCTTCCGTCACAGAGGCTTAGATCTTTCCAACAACAAAGATCTACAGGACCTCCTTAAGTCTTTTGAGACCTCGAAGGAGCGTCGGTTGGCCACACCAGGTTGGAACTTAGACGTGGTACTAAGTTTCCTTATGTCAGCAAGGTTCGAACCACTTCAATCAGCCTCTTTTAAAGATCTCACTTTGAAGACTCTTTTCCTCGTCTGCTTAGCAACAGCTAAAAGAGTCAGTGAGATACACGCCTTCAGCAGGAACATTGGATTTACATCTGAAACGGCTACATGTTCCTTACAGCTTGGTTTTTTAGCCAAAAACGAACTTCCTTCTCGTCCTTGGCCCAAATCGTTTGGGATTCCAAGCCTTTCTAATTTGGTTGGAAATGAACAAGAAAGAGTACTATGCCCTGTAAGAGCTCTCAAGTACTATTTGAAACGTACTAAACCATTACGTGGCCAGTCAGAAGCTTTATGGTGCGCCATTAAGAAACCTTCTTTACCTATGTCGAAGAATGCAGTTTCTTATTATATCAGACTTTTGATTCGAGAAGCTCATTCCCATCTGAATGAGGAGGACCATGCTTTGCTGAAGGTAAGGACACATGAAGTTAGAGCTGTCGCGACTTCAGTGGCCTTCAAACAAAACAGATCTCTGCAGAGTGTAATGGATGCAACCTATTGGAGAAGCAAGTCAGTGTTCGCATCATTTCACCTTAAAGATGTCCAGTCTCTTTACGAGAACTGCTACACCCTGGGACCATTCGTAGCAGCGAGTGCAGTAGTGGGTGAGGGCTCAACCACTACATTCCCATAATCCCATAACCTTTTTAATCTTTCTCTTGAAATGTTTTTTATTGTTGTTTTTTGGGTTGTCCGGAAGGCTAAGAAGCCTTTCGCATCCTGGTTGATTTGGCGGGTGGTCAAATTCTTTCTTGAGAAGCGCCTAGATTAGAGGTTTTGATGAGGTTCTTTAGTATGGGTTGCAACCCTTCATACTTCAGCTCCTAGGAGTCGCTCAGCATCTTGTGAGGATCGCGAGGCTCAGTAAGGAAGACGTACTTAAAAAGGCAGAGTAATTGTTCAAGTCGACTTCCTTACCAGGTACTTATTAATTTTATGTTTGTTATTTTGAATAACTGCTAAAATGAAATACGAAATACTTAGCTCTTAATGTTAACATATATGCTGGTCTCTATCCACCCCCCTGGGTGTGAATCAGCTATATGATCACCGGGTAAGTTTAATATTGAAAAATGTTATTTTCATTAGTAAAATAAATTTTTGAATACAGTGAACCCTCGCTACTTCGCGGTTCGACCATCGCGGATTCACCACTTCGCGGATTTTTTCCATCACCCATATACTGTATATACAGTAATATATATATATATATATATATGTATGCATGTATTTATGTATATATGTAGGTATGTATATGTGTATACATATAAATATATATATATATATATATATATATATATATATATATATATATATATATATATATATATATATACACACACACACACACACACACACACATATATATATATATATATATATATATATATATATATATATATATATATATCTATATATCTAAAGTAGGAAGATGTGATGTAGTTCTAAGGGAAAAGTATGGGAAATATGTCTGGGTAATAAGCAAAGCTCTACCTCCAGTTTGTTTCTACATTATGATCAGAGATAAATGTAAACAAAACATTGGTTGCCATTTTTTATCGTGCTTTTTAGCATGTTTAGGAAATGCATGATATAAAATCACTTTTAATATTTGTGCCTGTTTTAGTTTAGGGTACTGTAGTACATGCATTAAGTGTTCTGTACATTAAAGGGTAGTTTGTTAACAGTACTACGTACAAGGGAAGGTTTTAAAAGTCTGAATATACATGTTGAATAAATAGGTAAATATGGTGTCACTACTTCGCGGATTTTCACCTATCGCGGCCGCGACTGGAACCTATCTACCGCGATAAACGAGGGTTCACTGTATACTTACCCGGTGATCATAAATTCAAGGACCCACCCTTCCTCCCCAATAGAGACCCAGTGGACCGAGGAGAAAATTGGTTCTGTGTTGACATCGAGTACTTGAGTACCTGCTCGACAGATGGCGCTGTTGATGTACACCCCCACCTGTATAGCGATCGCTGGCGTATTCCGTCCGTAGGTTTTTTCTGTCGGGCAGCAGAGCTGACAGCTATATGATCACCGGGTAAGTATATTCAAAAATTTATTTTACTAATGAAAATAACATTTTAATTTTCATCCACTACATGATTCATATATTTTTCCAACTGGTTATCTTGTGTATAGTTTGCATTTCTGACTACAGTGAACCCTCGTTTATCGCGGTAGATAGGTTCCAGACCCGACCGCGATAGGTGAAAATCCGCGAAGTAGTGACACCATATTTACCTATTTATTTAACATGTATATTCAGACTTTTAAAACCTTCCCTTGTACGTAGTACTGTTAACAAACTACCCTTTAATGTACAGAACACTTAATGCATGTACTACAGTACCCTAAACTAAAACAGGCACAAATATTAAAGGCGACTTTATATCATGCGTTTCCTAAACACGCCAAAAAGCAAGATAAAAAATGGCAACCAATGTTTTCTTTACGTTTATCTCTGATCATAATGAAGAAACAAACGCATTTACACATCTGTGTATAGGTTAGTTTTTGCATCGATTATATTGATTATTCAGTACAAGTATGTTGATTTTGTTATTACCAATGTTTTACTTAATTTTTCTTAGGACTTCCAAATGAAATGTTTTTCTTTATGACACCGCCTGAAACGACGGCGTCATAAAGTACGCTCAGTAAACAAACGAAGGCATTTAACGCGCATGATGAAAGTGATAAATAATGATATTACAGTAAAAGCTTTTATAAAATATGTTATTACAAATATTATTTACCGTATCTATATAAAATCATACATACGTAGCAAAGCAGGAAAACAATTTACGAGAGAGAGAGAGAGAGAGAGAGAGAGAGAGAGAGAGAGAGAGAGAGAGAGAGAGAGAGAGAGAGAGAGAGTTTTTACATACGTAAATGTAAATTTAAAAAAAAAAATAGCCCCATTTCATATAAAATAGATTACAAATATTTTACTTTATCATATTACAGTAGTCTGTATAATACTGTAAAGTTCATTACTGTATGTTGTTGTTATACTGTAGTCGTGGCGATGAAATTCTCACGAAACAAAAACACGCCATTTGATTACAACAGCTGATTCTCTCTCCCTCTCTCTCTCTCTCTCTCTCTCTCTCTCTCTCTCTCTCTCTCTCTCTCTCTCTCTCTCTCTCTCTCTCTCTCTCTCTCTCTCTCTCTCTCCCCCCCCCCGTGTTATACAATACTTACATTTAGATGAAGAATCTAAAATTAGTTTTCTTAGTGTCAATTAAATAAGAAACGAAAAAATTATGCTGAATCTACATCCATTTCAATCATAGCTAAAAATACGGCATCCGATTTCATCAGCAAATCACTATTTTTTGGGAAACATCATTTTATTCTAGAAAATTGCTACTCTTTAAATAGTTAATTGCACATTAAGAAAGCGTGTACTTTTGTTTTTAAATTTCGGGTGTGTTTTAAAAATCGAGTATTGTTGACTTCTTTTTGTTTTACTTTTGGCTGTGATTAGATCAGCTGACATCTACTGTAGCTGCCGCTCTTGAGAGTGTACGAATACACTAACAAAGTATCGTTTATACCATTTCTTAACTTATTCAAGTCTGCATGGATAAATCAAAGGAAGGGTGGGTGCTCATCTGTTGCGACATACCACCTCCGGGTTATGGTTCGAAGCTGAGCAACACTGTCACATAAACCTCCTAGAGATGAGAGCTGACTTTTTAGTTTTCAAACACTTCCAACTCCTTTCAGGACACTCTATGGTGTTGAGGAGTGACAACACCACGGTGGTGGTTTACATAAACAAGCAAGGAGGTACTTTTTCTCAGGCCCCCTGCTACCGGGCTGTGGAGATAATTAAATGGACGGTAGACAACTCGGTTACCCTCTCAGCTCCTTTCATAACGGGCTAGAGAAACATCTTGGCAGGCAAAAAAAACAAAATGAGTAGGAAGACTCGGATAGTTGGCATCAAGTAGTTTTTGAATCAAGAGAGAAAGCCAACAAAGTTCTGACTGTGGGGTTCACCGACAATAGTCTTTTCGCGATGTCTCAACCACAAACTACCTGTGTAATGCTCCCCAGTATTAGATCCCCAAGTGTTCCGGTGAGACGCTTTTCAACACCCGGGGGACAACCTAGATGTCTATGCGTCCCCCCTCCCCTTCTACCTATTAAGGAGGCTTCCGAACAAAGTTCGGTTATCTCAAAACCTAGATAACCTTAATAGCTCTGATGTGGCAGTATGCAGAATGGTTTCCTGAGGTTCTACATCTGCTCATAAAGGCACCCAGGGAACTTCCTCCATTTCCTGAGTTACTCAAACAACTACTAGTTCAGATTTTCCTGATGAGTAGCTTCGCTATGTCTTCATGCTTGTAGGTTATCCAGCAAGTCTTCACTGCATGAGGTTTTTCATAACCAGTTGCAATGAGAATGGCCAGATACCTCCGAGAGTCATCTATTGCTGTTTACCAAGCTTAGTGGACTATCTTCTATGGATGGTGTAGTGGAAGGGGCATCCCTTCGCTCAGTGACACTATTCAAACAATAGTGGAATTTTTCTTATACTTCAGGGAGGAAAAACTGTTCAGTGTCGGCAGTGAAAGGCTGTCGCTCAGCCTTAAGCTTCTCTTTTTAAACTGAATGGAGTCGTCATTTCCCATGATTAAATTATCTTTCCTCATATGTAGTTTTAAGTTATCTTGCCCTCAGTCAGAAGTCAGACCACCTTTGTGGAATGGGGTACGAGTACTGCAGTCCCTGAAAGGAGCAACTTTTGAACCTCCTAGTCAGAATTTAGAACATGACCTGAATCTAAGGATGGTTTTCCTCTTAGCCCTGGCCTCTGCAAATAGAGTTAGGAAGCTACATGTTATGTCCTTGACATCGCCCATTCAAGAGGATGGGTGCAAGTGACACTCAACTTACATCCCTGGGTTTATTGCCAAGATTCAAAATCCTGCCGTAGCAGATCCTAGATTCGGGCTCTTGTGGATTGAGAACTCTCTACTATAACAAATCATCCAGATCAACTGTTATTATGTCCTGTAACAGCCATGATAAAATACCTTAAAGATCTTGAAATCGACCACAGATCAATAGACTGTTTCCCAGCGCAGCTAGGTTGGTAGCGTCGCGAGCTTTTGTTTCAGAGGTCCCGAGTTCGCGTCCCCGCTAAGGCGTGAATAGTGTGAGACCTTCTACCAGGGGTACTCCCCAGGGTGGCGCCTGGAGGGTAGGTTAGATGGGGCTAGTGATAGTCCCAGCTGGCTCATGGTCGCCCGAGGAGATGATGAAGGTCGTCTTATGGGAGACCTAAAACCCGCAACTTTCAACTTTAAGATAAAGTCAAATGGGGGGGGGGGGGGGTTTACAGGGGAATCAATATACTCCTGGATCAAGAAAGTCATTAAACGAGCCCTCCAACCGGACTTACCTCTTGACCGTAGATCTAGAGCTTATGACATCAGGGCATTAGTACATCTCTGGCATTCAAAAGAACTTTAATGTGACGTTAGTCAGCTTTCACTGCCCACTACCTGTGAGATGTAACCCACAGGAGGCTCAACACATTCTCTTCAGCTCCTTAGTAGGACAAGTAGCAGTCGGTGGAGAGCAGATGTTACCCAGTTGTAAGTCGAGTATGATAGACGAAGGACTGGCCTTTCACCTTTCGTTCTCTCCTCTCTTGGAGCTTGAGCAAACCGAGGAACTCTGCACGCTGACCTCCCCTGACTGTAAAAGGGTATCATCGCCCCTTATGTATCCTAATATAGGTACTGTATATACGTCCCCTTTCTTCCAGTAAGGTGGGAGTCGGGTAACGTCCAGGTAAGAAAAGCATAGCCAAGTGAAGTCTTACCTTGAAGTGTCACATTGTTTAGTTGTCACACTTTCGCACAATTGCTCAGGCTGTTATCTCTCATTGGGAGTAAGTGAGAAGATCGGGTGTACTCCTCCACTGCTCGTACAAAGCATAAGAGTCACATTCCAGGTCAGGGACCAGTCAGTTGATCGTGGACTTCCACTCAGCTAAGCATGAATCTCCATAATAAAGAGCTGGAAGGTATGTATTAGGTGCCAGAACAAATGGCAAATTTCGAAATAGCTTGTATTTTTCCTAACCATACAAACCTGAAGTATTTTTACACATACAGTTCTTGGTCACCGTCACCTACCCCCAGGAAGTCTAGAAAGCAATTGCAAAGTCGCTATTGTTGGCTACTGAGTGTGTGAGCAGAGTAGTGGGTCTCCCCCCCCCACTACCCCCGCTAACTAGTGGAAGAGAGTAACACTGTGCTAAAAGTGTTACAGCTAGTTTCAGATGTATCCAAAATGTATCTCCATAGTAAAGAGCTTCAGTTTGTATGTTAGGAAAAATACAATTTTAAATATTTAACTTAGCCGGTGAATATATAATAGCTGCTGCTCCAGCGGCTCGACAGAAAAACACACAAAAACTCGCGAGCGATCGCTATGAAGGTTGCGGGTGTGCCCACCAGCGCCAACTATCGGCCAGATACCGCATATGCATGTAAACAAGCCTCAATTCTTCTCTGTCGGTCTGAACGACAAGACGTACCATTACTCGCTGTATAACCTGGAGTTTTTCAACAGACTTGGTGAAGTACTTCATTTTGGTTTGAGCTTTCGCAGTGCAGGTGTTTTATCCTCAACTTAAACTCTTGAACTCTTTTTTGGACAGATTTAATTGTTGATGACTTTGGATTGTTTTTTGGACTTTCTTTGACTTTTTCAAAATGGCTGACCCTTCTCGAATTCCTAGATTTCGTAAGTGTAATGCTAGGGATTGCAATAGGCGTCTTCCAAAGGCCTCTCTCGACCCACATACTGTGTGTTCTAATTGTCGGGGTAAAACCTGTCAATTAGGAGATCGGTGTGAGGAGTGCGTGGGCCTTTCGGAATTCGATTGGCTTGAATATGACAAGTATTCTCGTAAGCTAGAGAGAGATAGGGTGAGGAGAAGTTCCTCTAGATCGGTAGATTTTTCCTCTCCCCATGCCCCTGAACCTAATCCTTCCCCTGTAGTAGTTGTGCTTGAACCCTCTACTAGCACTCAGGAACCATCAATGCGGGATATGTTACGTGCCATTCATGCTTTGGGCGAAAGAGTTGAGTCGTTAGCTACAGATCGTAATCAACTCATGGCTGACGTTAAAGAATTAAAGTGTCAGAGTGCCACAGTGGAAAATCGTGGGAAAGTGATTAGTGCGCAAAGTGTTATCAGTGTTGCGACCGAGGGTTCTTCTGTTCGTGCCTGTCGTTCGCCTAGTCCGGGACCTCTTGCAAGCTCCCAAGCCCAGGGGAGAAGTAATGTCGTACGACTTATGGGTTCGAGAGGCCTTGATCAGCGAACAGACGTTCCCTCTATGGTTTCAGGCGTGTCTCATCAAGACCGCCCCTACCATAAGACGAGAGAGACCATTTTCTCCTCGTCATCCGAACGCTTTTCGCATAAGAAACCGTGGAGCAAGGTTTCAAGGCCCTTAAAGCGAAAGTCGGTCCCTTCAGGACAGGTCCAGCGTCCTGGTTGTAGCCATTGGGACAGCTCTGACCCTTTGCAGTCATCGGAAGACTGCTCGCCGTCTAAGCAGAAACGTTACACAGGCTCCGAGAGTCTTGGTGTAGGCAAGGTTTTGCAGTCACAGACGTTACCCTCGTCTTTTACCGCACCCATTCCCGTTGATCCTAAATGGGTTGTACTGCAAGACATGCAGATCAAGCTCGCCTCCCTTATGGAAGACTATTCTGCTGAAAAGGTTCACGATGATCCTCGCCGCTTAGCTGATCGAGATCCTGGCCGTCAGCCGCCCAAACGAGCCTTTGCTCGTCCTGTTGACGTTGGCGTTACTAAGTCACGTCAGTCACGCTTTGTAGAGCCTCACTCGATGCAGTCCCGTGTTGACTTTCAGCCGCATATGGACGTTCAGCCGCTTCCTAATGCTCTTGTTGACGTTCAGGACGTTCGCCAACCAGCGGAGTTGACTTGTTTTGACGCTGAGCGTCAAGCACCGCAGTCAAGAGTTGTTTTGACTGCTCAGTCTAGGCAGTCAAGGCAGTCTCGAGTTGACGTCGAGCGTCCTCCCGCTCCTGTTGTTGTTGACAGTCAGGCTGTTAAGCAGTTACATGACGTAGCGTCCTGGACTGCTACTGATGCACCAGTGCGTGTGGACTCTGCGTGTCAAGCATTGCCGCCAAGGCAGGTCTCCCCTTTGCTTGTTACTCAGCAGTTGTCGGACGAAGATCCTTCAGATGAGGACGTTGCTGATCCTCATCATGATGATCATCCTTCAGATGTAGACGAACCTAAGACGGTTCCTCCTTCGATGGACTTTAAGAAAATCATGTTGATTTTCAAGGATCTTTTTCCCGATCACTTTGTTACCGTTGCTCCTCGTTCGCCACCGTCTGAGTTTGCTCTAGGCTTACCTGCTAACATGCCAGCCTTTACTAAGCTAGTGCTTTCTCGCTCTTCCAAGAGGGCTTTATGACTTTTAGGCGACTGGTTGGATACCAGGAGGAGTTTGGGGAAGGCGGCCTTTGCCTTCCCTCCTTCAAAGCTCTCTTCTAGATCGAGCGTCTGGTATGCCACGGGAGAAGTTCTCGGCTTGGGAGTCCCTGCCTCTGCCCAGGGTGACTTCTCAAGCCTCGTAGACTCTCCCCGCCGCCTAGCCATGAGACGCTCGAAGATTAGTTGGTCCTCCTTGGACCTTGACCATCTGCTTAAAGGCGTATACAGGGCCTTTGAAGTACAGTATTCAACTTTCTTGACTGGTCATTAGGAGCTTTAAGTAGGAAAATCTCGTCTGCTGACAGAGATGTTTCCTTACTTATCATGTCATGTATGGATAAAGCCATCCGCGATGGTTCCAATGAGCTCGCCTCCACATTTACGTCGGGAGTCTTAAAGAAGCGAGATTCCCTTTGCTGAAGGACACCCATGACTTGATGGCGTCCTCTGCTCGCAAAGGGACTCCTTCTACATCCTTTGCTGTAAGACCCAGGATCGAGACCCCGGCATCCAGATTTATCCCGCCCTTTCGTGGCAGAGCTCCCAGCAGGGGAAGCGCTCGTGCCGAGGGAAAGAGAGGTAAGAAGAGAGGAGCCAAGTCCTCACGTGGCAGAGTCTGACTGGCCACAGCCTCAGACAGCGGTAGGAGCCAGATTGAGCTTCTGGCAGGCCTGGGAGAAGAGGGGCGCAGACCAACAGTCTGTTCGGTTGCTCAGAGAGGGGTACAAAATTCCGTTTGTACGCAAACCTCCTCTAGTGACAACTCCCATAGACCTCTCTCCCAGGTACCGAGAGGAGTCAAAGAGACAAGCCCTAAACCAAGAAGTGTCTCTGTTGCTAGAGAAGGGAGCGGTGGTGAAAGTCTCGGACCTTCAATCACCGGGGTTTTACAACCGTCTCTTCCTAGTCCCAAAGAAGACAGGAGGTTGGAGACCGGTGCTAGACGTCAGTGCGCTCAACGTTTTTGTTACGAAAACAAAGTTCACTATGGAGACCACGAAGTCCGTCTTAGCAATGGTCAGAAAGGGAGACTGGATGGTCTCTCTCGACCTACGAGATGCGTACTTCCACATTCCTATACACCCGGATTCCCAACCGTTTCTGAGGTTTGTTTTCAGGAATGTGGTATACCAGTTTCGGGCCCTGTGCTTTGGCCTCAGTCCTGCTCCTCTCGTATTTACGAGGCTCATGAGGAATGTGGCAAAATTCCTCTATTTATCGGGTATCCGAGCCTCCCTGTACTTGGACGACTGGCTTCTCAGGGCATCGTCCAGTCTTCGCTGTCTGCAGGATCTTCATTGGACGTTGGGTCTGACCAAGGAATTGGGACTTTTGGTCAACCTAGAAAAGTCCCAACTGATCCCATCCCAGACTATTCTATATTTAGGGATGGAGATTCGCAGTCCAGTTTTTCGGGCTTTTCCGTCTGCCACCCGAATAGATCAAGCCCTGCTCAAAGTCCAACTAATGCTGAAGAGAGAACGGTGCTCAGTCAGGAATTGGATGAGTCTCGTAGGAACTCTATCATCCCTGGAGCAGTTTGTCTCGCTAGGAAGACTACACCTTCGGCCTCTCCAGTTCCATCTAGCCTTTCACTGGAACAAGGACAAGACGTTAGAGACGGTATCAATCCCGGTCTCCGAACCAGTAAAGGCATGCCTGAAATGGTGGAACAGCAATATCAGTCTGAGAGAGGGACTATCCCTAGCAGTCAAGAACCCAAACCACGTGTTGTTCTCAGACGCGTCGGATTTGGGTTGGGGTGCGACCCTGGACGGTCGGGAATGCTCAGGTCTGTGGAGCTCAAGTCAGAGGAGCATGCACATCAACGGCAAGGAGCTATTGGCAGTCCACTTGGCCTTGATGAAATTCGAAAGTCTCCTTCGAAACAAAGTGGTAGAGGTCAACTCCGACAATACCACAGCCTTGGCGTACATCTCCAAGCAAGGAGGCACACACTCCCTCACGCTGTACGAGATCGCAAGGGACCTGCTCATTTGGTCAAGAAATCGAGGCATCTCCCTGTTAACGAGATTTATCCAGGGGGACTTGAACGTCTTGGCAGACTGTCTCAGTCGGAGGAGTCAGGTGATTCCCACGGAATGGACCCTCCACAAGGACGTGTGCAAGAGTCTTTGGGCGACTTGGGGTCAACCCACCATAGACCTCTTTGCCACCTCGATGACCAAGAGGCTTCCAATCTATTGCTCTCCAGTCCCAGATCCAGAAGCAATACACATAGACGCATTTCTACTAGATTGGTCTCATCTGGACTTATATGCATTCCCACCATTCAAGATAGTCAACAAGGTACTGCAGAAGTTCGCCTCTCACGAAGGGACAAGGTTGACGTTGGTTGCTCCCCTCTGGCCCGCGAGAGAATGGTTCACCGAGGTACTTCGATGGCTGGTAGACTTTCCAAGAAGTCTTCCTCTAAGGGTAGATCTATTACGTCAGCCCCACGTAAAGAATGTTCATCAAAGCCTCCCCGCTCTTCGTCTGACTGCCTTCAGACTATCGAGAGACTCAAGAGCTCGAGGCTTTTCGAAGGAGGCAGCCAGTGCGATTGCAAGAGCGAGGAGAGCTTCCACCATTAGAGTATACCAGTCGAAGTGGGAAGTCTTTCGAGACTGGAGCAAGTCAGCATCTGTGTCCTCGTCCAGTACCTCTGTAGCCCAAATCGCAGATTTTCTTTTACATCTGAGAAATGTTCGCTCCCTTTCAGCTCCCACGATTAAGGGCTACAGGAGCATGTTGGCTTCGGTCTTTCGTCATAGAGGCTTAGATCTTTCCAACAATAAAGATCTCCAAGATCTCCTTAAGTCTTTCGAGACCTCTAAGGAACGTCGTTTGGCAACTCCTGGATGGAACTTAGACGTGGTCCTAAGTTTCCTCATGTCAGACAGGTTTGAGCCATTACATTCAGCCTCCCTGAAGGATCTCACCCTCAAGACACTTTTCCTAGTGTGCTTGGCTTCGGCTAAAAGGGTCAGTGAACTTCATGCCTTCAGTAAGAACATCGGCTTTTCTACAGAAAAAGCCAGTTGTTCACTTCAACTTGGTTTCCTGGCCAAAAATGAACTGCCTTCTCGTCCTTGGCCTAAATCTTTTGATATTCCTTGCTTATCAGAGATCGTAGGCAACGAACTGGAAAGAGTGCTATGTCCTGTTAGAGCTCTTAAGTTCTACTTAGCCCGTACTAAGTCCTTTCGAGGTAGATCTGAGGCATTATGGTGCTCAGTTAAGAAACCATCATTGCCTATGTCAAAGAATGCTTTGTCATATTGTATCAGATTTTTAATACGAGAGGCTCATTCTCACTTGAATGAGAAAGACCGATGTTTGCTTAAGGTTAAGACGCACGAAGTAAGAGCTATAGCAACCTCCGTGGCCTTCAAGCAAAATAGATCTCTGCAAAGTATTATGGACGCGACCTTTTGGAGAAGCAAGTCGGTATTCGCGTCATTTTACTTAAAAGATGTCCAGACTCTTTACGAGGACTGCTACACACTGGGTCCATTCGTTGCAGCGAGTGCAGTAGTGGGTGAGGGTTCTACCACTACATTATCCTAATTCCAATATCCTTTTTAATCTGTCTATTGAAATGTTTTTAATCTTGTTTTTGGGTTGTACGGAAGGCTAAGAAGCCTTTCGCATCCTGGTTGATTTGGCGGGTGGTCAAAGTCATTTCTTGAGAGCGCCCAGATTAGGGGTTTGATGAGGTCCTGTTGTATGGGTTGCAGCCCTTGATACTTCAGCTCCTGGGAGTCTTTCAGCATCCTAAGAGGATCGCTGGGCTTCGTGAGGAAGACAGACTAACAAGGCAGAGTAATCGTCTAAGTCACCTTCCTTACCAGGTACCTATATATTTGGGTTTTGTTATGTTATAACTGTCAAAAACTCTAAGCATATACGCTGTAAACTTAATTAACTCTGGTCTCTACCCACCACCATGGGTGTGAATCAGCTATTATATATTCACCGGCTAAGTTAAATATTTAAAAATGATATTTTAATCATAAAATAAATTTTTGAATATACTTACCCGGTGAATATATAAATTAAAGGCCCTCCCTTCCTCCCCAATAGAGACGCAGCGGGACGAGAAGAATTGAGGCTTGTTTACATGCATATGCGGTATCTGGCCGATAGTTGGCGCTGGTGGGCACACCCGCAACCTTCATAGCGATCGCTCGCGAGTTTTTGTGTGTTTTTCTGTCGAGCCGCTGGAGCAGCAGCTATTATATATTCACCGGGTAAGTATATTCAAAAATTTATTTTATGATTAAAATATCATATTACAGTATTTCTAAATTTGTCATATTTTAACATTGCTACTGATCTTAAGATATTTTATATTGTTATCCATAACTTTTTTATAGCCTATATAGTTTATTTATTTCCTTATTTCCTTTCCTCACTGGGCTATTTTCCCTTTCCTCACTGGGTTATTTTCCCTTTCCTCACTGGGCTATTTTCCATGTTGGAGCCCTCGGGCATATAGCATCCTGCTTTTCCAATTAGGCTTGTAGCTAAGCAAGTAATAATAATAATAATAACAACAATAGGGCCATCTTTTGAGGTTGGTGTCTTGGAAAGGGAGTCTCTCTTCTCGGAGCCTCTATACCTTTAATTGCTGACTTCTTACTTTACTTCCGCAAGGAGAAACTCTTTTCCATTTCAGCGGTAAAAGGCTATGCTCAGCCTTATCCCAAGTCTTTAGATTGAACCAAGTACAGTAGGTATTTCTTCTTTGGAGGAAATCTCTATGCTTATATGAAGCTTTGAGTAGACCTGCTGTCCATTTGAAGTGACACCACCATCCTGGAATGTCGTCAAGGTTTTACCTGTGTTTTCCCCACCCTACGAACCGTTGGGCTTGCCTTGGATAGGGATATTATCCTTAAAACGGTTTTCCTGCTCGCTTTAGCCTCAGCTAAACAGGTTAGTGAACTTCATAGTCTCTCTTTTGACATCACCCATTCAAGGGGGTGGAGGAAGGTCTCACTCTCCTTCATCCCTGAGTTTGTAGCCAAGACCTAGAACCCATTGATACCTGATTCCAGGTTTTTATCTTTCAGATCATGAGCTTAGGATTGTAACTGATGATCCTGATCAGTTATTATTGTGTTGTGTGAGAGCACCGAGGTGCTATCTTAGTGTACAATTGCTCTTAGACCTTATGTGCAACATCTTTTCATCAGCACTGTACAGGGAAGACGAAAAAATTACCAAAACCCGATTTTTGTTCTGGCTGAAAGAGGTCATTACACGGATACCCTCACCGTCTTCCCTTTCTTCCTCAGGAAGAACACGTTTAAGAGCTCACGATGTTAGAAGCATAAGTGCTTTAGCATTCAAGAAGAATCTCAATGTGACACACATACTCCAAGCAGGCAGATGGAAATGTCAAACAACATTCACTGCTCATTTTTTGCGGAATATGACGCACAGGCCCCTAACACTATCTTGGGGGCCTGTTGTAGTTGTGCAGTAGATAGTTTAGCTACCTCAGCTCCTCTCAAAGGACCATTAACTTTGGATTGAGGGCGAAGGTTATGTGTAAGTCTTGGATGAAAGGAAAGAATGACTAGCCTTTTCTTTTCCTTTCAATCTTCCCCTCTTTTATGGAATCACATGAACTCAATCTGATTAACAGGTAAGCCCCAGTCTGCGTGTGGCTGTTGACATAACCAGGCAAACCCATAATTATATGTGTTTCACGCAACGTGATTCAAGCAAACCCATCACATATCTTTACAACATAGAAATTTTAGCTCAGAATAACCTTGAAGCCAGGGCCATAAACCTGCTGGCATTGCTAAACCACTGGTACATGTAGTGAAAGGAACCTTAACTCTTTCAGCATCGCAGTTACACAAGTTTTGAGACTCCAGGTTAAGTTTTCTAGCCAATTGAAAGGGACGTTCCTCCTACCTAAGGAGGAGTCTCCTATGTAAAGGACGATTGGTTGTATTTATGTAGGAACAAATGACAGATTTTTTCAAGTATTGTATTTTCCTTAATTATACAAACTTCAGTACTTTACTCATACTTCCCCACCAGCACTGAACTCCTTGAAAATCCCAACTGCTATCTAAGTGGTTTATCAGTGAGCCAACGGGGTGACAGTTGCCTTCCACTACCGGTAGGTAACTACTTTCCTTTCTTGACACCTTGTTATAATTTTTAACGGCTATTTTCCGCTTCAGTCTTATCATTCTCCCATGTAAAGGACTTAGATGTATATAGTTAGGAAAAATACAATTGTTCCGTAACCGAAATACAAACCACGCTATTTACAAAGGGTTATTACTTTTAGCGTAGCTGAAATGGCGAGCCATTAGAATTTAACGAGGGTGTATTACCCCCGCGCTAGTTAGCGGGGGGGTAGGGGAGTGGTAGCTAGCTACCCCTCCTCCCCCTCACACACAGGTGAATACTCACTTTTCACTTTTGGCTCGGACTGTGA
Organism: Palaemon carinicauda; assembly: GCF_036898095.1. Classification (NCBI taxonomy): domain Eukaryota; kingdom Metazoa; phylum Arthropoda; class Malacostraca; order Decapoda; family Palaemonidae; genus Palaemon; species Palaemon carinicauda. Next base: position 166,443,984 of record NC_090729.1, on the reverse strand, counting down.
CAGACGTCTCTCTGTCTTGGTCCTCGCTTGGCAGCCATTGTCTGTTTTGTCTTTACTTATTCGCTTACTTTTCTTTTACTCAATATATATGTAAACATGTTTTCATGTTTGTATATATATTTGAGTATAGAAATAAGTAAGTTTCCTTTTCAGATGTGTGTGTGTAGTGTACGATATCTACGTGGAGGCCTCGGCAGTTAGGCCACCACGGCCTAATTTTATGGGTTGCGATCGAGTTTGACTTCGGTCTTTCTCTCTCTCTCTCTCTTGAGGTCGTTCACCCTTTTACTATGTTTTACTACGCCCTTGTAGCTTCCTTCCCGTGTGGGTGGGGTTGCTACGCCGTACATTTTGTCTCAATTAGTTTATGAATCTAATTGTAGTTGTTAATTTTTTTTTTTTTTTTTTTTTTTTTTTTTTTTTTTTTTTTTTTTTTTTTTTTTCTTTAGTGTTCATTCATTTTTAAATTACATAATTACATAGTTACATAATTATAATTGTTATAATTCTGTTTTGGTTACAGCTCTCCTTCCGCGAGTGTAAGTGGTTGTGAGGGCACGTGCCTGTTGTGTAATTCTTGTTCCTTTTCCTCGGGATTCCTCTTCGGAGCCTTCCCGGGGGAATGAATGTGTACTAATATTATTTGTTTTATTTTTTTACAGTTACCGATCTAGTTCGTTTCTGTAATATAGCAACGGTGTGAGCTGTCTGGTTGAGTCCTGGGGATTCGGCTGTTGCTGCCTCCCCCCTTGTATTGTCGTCAGGGGCGTGTCTCCTTCTACTGGTAGTACTCCCGTGTCGACGGACAGCTCTCCAGTTCATTTTAGAACAGTCAGGAGGCTTGCCTCCTTGGGCGGATAACTTTCCTTCCGAGGGAAGTTTTTTCCTGTCCAGGCTTGAGCTTTTCCTCTTATGGGGGGTTCTTCTCTTGCCTTTTTTTTCGTGCGACTATGCTCTTGGTGCTGAGCGGTCGCACCTGCAGTTTCGCTCAAGGGGCTGGGCAACTGCAGGAGCTCCTCTTCGGAGGATTGCCCCTTTTAGGTCACTGGCTGACCAGTCTCTTCCACGAAGTGTTTCTCTTTCGTTCGCGAGAGAGTACACTCATAGAGACTCCTCTTCGGAGGTTTCTTCTGTTGCTGTTGCTGTTGGCCTCCCTCGCCGTAAGGCCCTCCGTCCGCCTCGTCGTAAGGGCCTCTCATCTCCCTATAAGGGTGCTTGAGGCGCCTTTTTGAATCTCCGTTTGCAGCCTACAACTTCTTTTTCTCGATCTTCCGTCTTGGTGCAGATGGACAGCAGTCTAATCTCGTCTTCCGACGGGCAACGGTCTTCCCGACGGACAACGGTCTTCCCGACGGACAGCGGTCTTCCGACGGACATCAGTCTCCCGGCGGACAACGATCCCTTCGGGGCAAAGGGTTGCCCCCACGGGGGTTCTTCCCTTGCGTGTCAGGGTTTCCCTGCGCGCCCTTCTGTTCGTCAGCGCTCTCCTGTTCGTCAGCGCTTTCAAGATGATCTTCCCTGCGGTTCCTGTTACGTGCCCTGTGCGCCCACGTTCGCCCTCGCGATCTAGAACTTCGGTTCAGGTCGGGGTCAAGGACTCTTCTTTACGCAGGCTTCCACGCGTAGCCTTCTGCTCGTCAGCGATCATCAGCTCGTCAGCGATCATCAGCTCGTCAGCGATCATCAGCTCGCCAGCGATCGTCAGCTCGTCAGCGATCATCAGCTCGCCAGCGATCTCCGGATCGCCCACGTGTGTTACAGCTGGCACGCCAACGTTCTCCAACACTTCTGAAGGAACATGGTTCGCCAGCTACTAGCTCAACTGCGGATGCTGATCGCCATCGCGCGACCCTCAACTGCAGATGCTGATCGCCATCGCGCGACCCTCAACTGCGGATGCTGATCGCCATCGCGCGACCCTCAACTGCGGATGCTGATCGCCATCGCGCGACCCTCAACTGCAGATGCTGATCGCCATCGCGCGACCCTCAACTGCGGATGCTGATCGCCATCGCGTGACCCTCAACTGCGGATGCTGATCGCCATCGCGCGACCCTCAACTGCGGATGCTGATCGCCATCGCGCGACCCTCAACTGCGCGCCATCGCACAACCCTGAACGATTGCCCGCTTACGCATGCTGCTCCTCATCGCACCACCCTGAACGATCGCCCTCCTGCAGATGCTGATCACCATCGCACCCTTTCACGCGATCATTCACCTGCGCATGCTGCTCGCCATCGCACAACCCTGAACGATTGCCCGCTTACGCATGCTGCTCCTCATCGCACAACCCTGAACGATCGCCCTCTTGCGGATGCTGATCACCATCGCACCCTTTCACGCGATCATTCACCTGCGCATGCTGCTTGCCATCGCACAACCCTGAACGATTGCCCGCTTACGCATGCTGCTCCTCATCGCACCACCCTGAACGATCGCCCTCCTGCAGATGCTGATCACCATCGCACCCTTTCACGCGATCATTCACCTACACATGCTGCTCGCCATCGCACAACCCTGCACGATTGCCCGCTTACGCATGCTGCTCCTCATCGCACAACCCTGAACGCTCGCCCTCTTGCGGATGCTGATCACCATCGCACCCTATCACGCGATCATTCACCTACACATGCTGCTCGCCATCGCTTACCGCCAGCGATCTTCTTCACCTACGCGGCAGCACGATCCCTCGCCGTCACGCCCATTCGCCCGCGCGATCGCGCGCCCGCGCGATCGCTCGCCCGCGCGATCGCTCGCCTGCGCGCCCGCGCGATCGCTCGCCTGCGCGCCCGCGCGATCGCTCGCCTGCGCGCCCGCGCGATCGCTCGCCTGCGCGCCCGCGCGACCGCTCGCCTGCGCGCCCGCGCGACCGCTCGCCTGCGCGCCCGCGCGACCACTCGCCTGTGCGCCCGCGCGACCATTCGCCTTTGCGCGACCGTTCGCCCTCGCGCGACCATAGTTCGCGGCGAATTCCACAGCCGGTGGTAGCAGCAGGGACGCCTGCTCCTAGGCGGCACTCGGGATCACCTCCATCCAAGCACAGGTTGGTAGTGCAGGACGAAGACAGGTCAGTACAGCATTCTTCCCACCTTCTTTTCAGGCAGGAACCGTCGTGTCCTCTCCAAAGGATCGCCCGATCCCTTTCACCTTAGCGAGGATTTCGGACTCTGTGTCCTTGGAGCAGCAGACATGGTTTGATCCGCTGGCACGGGCGTTAATGAGGGTTATGAAACCAGCACTCACCGGCCAGGGTAACAAACCAGCGGCTGTCTCTCCTACGCTGAAGAGAAAGAGAGGAGTGGACTTCGTGGTGACTTCCCCCAGGGCGAAGTTGGTTCCCAAGAGGTCGGTCTCGAGGGTCCCCACTCCTGCACGAGTACTCTCTCCTTCTCCCGCCCTGGAAGGATTTTTGGCGGGGGGGCTTTCCGTTGAAGATTTCTCCATCGGACAAGGGGTGACTGCTTACCTCTTCCTCTGGGAGCTTACCAGGTTCTTTCCCTCCTCGGTTACGGCCCGAGGTTTGGTTCAAGGAAGCTACAGGAAGATCAAGGGTACTTTCCTCCTCTCGAGCTCAGGCACCTTGGCCTTTCGTCGTTAAGTATCTACTTGCGGACAAGCTCGATGTTGTACCATCTGGACGCACTGACTGAAGGCTTCCTTCGGGTGTCTCATCTGTGGAGGTCAACGACCTCAGACACCCTTCCATCCTTGAGAAGAGTTTTGTCTTTGCCCAAGGACAGAGACTTAAACATCTGCTGTGCGGAGTAAATCGACTTCCGGTTTCACTCCTCCAAGGCGCTTTCTTCCAGACTCTGCAGGGCTCCAGCTCCCTTTTCTTTCAACCACGTCGGCCTAAGTTATCGGCTACGACAACTGGGACAAGGTGTCCAATTGCAGTTTCCTCCTGTCAGGAACAGATGGCACGGGAGACTTCCCCGGGGGAGGGCATAGTCCTAAAAGGAGTTCACGAACTCTAGGATTGCAGGTTTTTTCGCTGGGAGGATGCTTAAGGTTACTCATCCGAATGACAGCTTCCCGATGCCCATTCCCGCACAATCTCTGTGAGTAGCCAAGGATATCGCGCCTGCCGTCTCTGTCAGCGAATTCAGTGTCTCTGAACCTCTATGCCATAGCATCAGCAGAGTTGCCCGGTTGGGCAGAATGATCCATACCTTAGGCGAAGGTCTTCCTTAGGATCATCGACGGCTTCACCCCCGGCCCCCTCAGTCGATCCTTTCTTGTAAGGAAGGATCTGAGAGGGGATGTCCATAGTCGACCTCTCAGCCCTGATCAAGTTTGTCGAACAAACTTCGGCCAGCGTAGACCAGCAGAATCGATCAGACTGGTAACGAGGCGACAGGACTCCTTTAACCCTGGATCGGAAGGACGGGTACTTTCAGTTTCCATTCCATCCATCTTCCAGGGTGCTCGTCGAATTCAGCCTAAACTGCAAGTATTCCTGCTTATGATGCAGTGTGGCTATCCCGCCGTGGCATAGCAGGTGTGTTTCCCCAGAGAACTCTCCCTGCCTTCCTTTTGGCCGCTCAGGTGCAGACTTTCGCCTCCTCTGCTGTTTGGAGGGCTGGTCAACTCCGGTAGGCTCGGGTTTCGACCTTCTTCAGCGCCGGGAAAAGCTTCCGAATGCTGACCATGAGTGTGGGCTCATGGTATTTTGCTTGGAGCCTTCTCTTCCTCTGCCTCAACATCTGGAGTATCTGGCCATGATATTGAGTCAACCGCCTTACCACGTTGGAAACCCCGCTTCTCGTCCGTCCAGCGAGGTTAAGCAACGTCGGTACTTGGATGGGTGACCACCTGGGGACGCCAGATTCTGTTACCACATCCTCCGAGCCTTCCTTTCGGTTGACTGTGGCAAGACTGAGGAGAGTCGCAGTACCTGTTCTCAGTCAAGCAGAGTTTTCAGCCCTACCTTGGAACGTTTCCTAGTTCTTCTTTCCTCATTGACCCGTTTATAGTCCGAACGGTCGCCTCAGGATAAGTTCCATGTGGGGCGATCCAAGTTCCGGTGGCTTCAGGCAATGTTTAACCGGACTCCCTGGCCCTATGGGACCAGCGGAACTATTAAACCTGCAATGGGTGTTGACCTATGGAGCCTCTTGATGGTAGTGGATATTCTCGTCCTTTCCCCACATTCTTGATGCGGTTCTCGGACTCGTCAAAGGAAAGGGGGGGGGGGGGGCATGTTCCGGTCCAGGCCTATGGTCAAGACCTGAAGGATACCTCTCCATCATTCAGGCAGGCTTAAGGGCCTTAGTCTGGCCCCTCTTCAGATCCTACCGCTCCTGCCAAGTCGCCCCGTTGCGTGTCGACTTCATGCTAACCAGCAGGGGACGCATTTTCACACCTTCACATCTTGCAGTAGAGATACCGGGATGATTGAGATTCTCTCAATTCCACCATCGGCTCTCTCATTCCAGGCAGGGGAATGTTTCTCTCAGACTATCCGAGCAGAGCCTCATAGAGAGAGTGTACCTAAGGGTCTTTGACCTTGGGTAACCAGCAAGTGCTGGTCTGGGGGACCTGATCGCGACAGCTTGGAACCTCAAGCTTCCGCTAGTTTTCCCCCCAGTCTCAGACCCCGAGACTCTGGCAAGATGCATTCCGGTGATGGTGGGACAACTTCGACGCCTGCGTCTTCCCTCCTTTTTGTCTGCGGACAATGGGTCTCAACAAAACCAGGTTGTCTGTCAACCTTTCAATGGGAGAGCTCCACTGGGACTATGCGCAGAACGGTTTCTGGACCCTCTGCTTCCCCTGACGGAACTCCCGGGAGAGCTTCTCCCACGGCGCAGACTACTCAAGCAACCACACTGCGACATCTCTCCCGAACCGGGGCGTCGCTTCGGCTTCATGCCTGGAGACACTACGCTTCCTCCTCTAGAAGAGACAACCCGCTACAGTCGCGGTACGGAGGTCGCGTCATCTGCGATAGTCATCCACAGGGGTCTCCCAGGCAAAGTGAAGAGTCTAAGGTGGTTGGTGCCGTGGGAGATATACCTCTTCCCGTGAGGCCTCTTCTCCAGCAATAACGGTCTTATTGCCTTTCGGCGGGAGGAAACTCCTTTCCGCTCTTGGCAATGAAGCCTGTCGCTCAGCCTTTCCCTGACCTTCAGGCTTAAAGGAATAACTTTTTCCTGCCCGCTGGATCTATCCTCGCTCATGCGAAGCTACGATCGTCCCTGCCCTAGTCGGAGGAAGACCTCCGACTTGGAGCATGGCTCGGACTTTTAGTCCTTTAAGAGATCTTCTCAAGACCCTTTTACGACAGGCCTCGGATTGTATTCCGCCTTGGGTCTTCTGCTCACTCTGGCCACGGCCAGTGTGTAAGCAATCTTCTTGGTCTCTTACTACTCCCCCCCTTTCTAAGGAAGAGGAGAAGGCAACATTCAGGCTCGCTCCTGAGTTGTTGGCTAGACTCAGAATCTGAGGGTCCCGACCCTTCGGTCCGATTCATTCAAGATTTTGAGTCTCCATTCTGTGTCTGATGTCCCAAGACCTTCTCTTTCTTGCCAGTACAGGAATCGAGAGGTTAGCGCTGGGAACAGCTGCAGTTTGGCCTCAGTTGCAGCCGATTTGGGAACACAAGGAGGACATGGGGGGAGAGTCACCAGTATACCTCTTCAGCCCGGACTCAAGGACATTCATCTCGACCTGTCTTCAGACCCTCCCCCGTCACGTCGCCCTACAGCACGATGTTGGATACATCGCAACGTCCCTCGCCTTCGAGTAATACTACTCTGTGACGCAGGTGCTACAAGCTGGAGTCTGGAAGCGTCTGATGACCTTCGCAGCCCGCTTCCTGCAGGGCGTGACCCACAGGAGTCTCGATACGTTTTCTATCGCTCTGTGGTGGCTACACAACAGCTGGTCTAACCTCAGGCTCCTTTTTGGACAGGTAGCAGAAGGTTGAGGGCATTGTTATCAGGTTTTAGTCTGCATGAACGAAAGAAGTATGTCTGGCCCTTACTTCTTTCTTCATCATCCCCTCTACGGGGAAGCAGCATCCTGGTCTCTGCATAGCTGACCTCGAACCTCTGCAGGTAAACCATGCTTCCTTGTGTTCCGAGTATTGAGTCAATACTGTCGCGTCCCCCATACCCTGACGAGGTGGTATTGGGAACGTCCTAACCCAGAGTTCCTTCTGGAACTCCAGGTCAACTGCCTAGGACGGGTCACACTTCTTCCTTCACACACAAGCTTACGTAGGCCACATGGTTCCTTGCGGTGCAAGGAACTTGTGAGGTGCAGGGACTCCTTTTCTCGAGTGCGACTCACTCGGATTCTGAGTCCCCGGGTAAAGCCAAAGCCAGTATGGCTGGGGACTTTCCACCCTTCCTAAGGGATAAGTCACCCTTTGTAAATAGCGTGGTTTGTATTTCGGTTACGGAACAAATGACAAATTCGAAGATAATTTGTATTTTTCCTAACCATACAAACCTTAGCTATTTACACATATTTGCCCGCCAGCCCTGTCCCCCAAGACAAGTCCTACCTCTAAGTGAAAGTGAGTATTCACCTGTGTGTGAGGGGGAGGAGGGGTAGCTAGCTACCACTCCCCTACCCCCCCGCTAACTAGCGCGGGGGTAATACACCCTCGTTAAATTCTAATGGCTCGCCATTTCAGCTACGCTAAAAGTAATAACCCTTTGTAAATAGCTAAGGTTTGTATGGTTAGGAAAAATACAAATTATCTTCGAATTTGTCATATTACTTTTAAAAATTTGTCATTTATATTAAGGATTTATGGCACTAGCAGGTTAGGAAGGAGATGTTCACGAGGTATGAAGTTACTCTTGGGTGTGTGAAGTTGCTCTTGTCAGATAGGGATCTACCAAAATAGGTCATGTTGTGTTGAGAAGGGATAGGTTTTGATACAGCCCTGTAACTGGTGTTGCAACATCTTTTGTTTTTTAGCCTACATTGTAATGTTCATTGATAAATTCTGGATATATATATATATATATATATATATATATATATATATATATATATATATATATATATATATATGTAAATTGTGTATTAATTTTGTTTATTGAGTTCTTTTTTTTCAGAGTAAGAACTTGGAGCAAGCAAAACATAAAACAAAATCATTAGAGGAAAAGTCATTGAAAGAAAGGAAGCTGACTTCCCAAGCTAAAGTTCAGCTTGAGCTTCTTAAAGGTAAATACAGTAATGAGTTCAAAATTACCCAAGACATTTATCTAACCAAAGCTCCAAAGCCCTACTTTTTGTCTTGCTTCCTGTAGCAGAGAGATATAACGACTATGAGCGCTCATGAAAACAAGGGTTTTTACCACACAAATACAAACATTTTGCTCTTTAGTGTGGATATATTTTTTCACCGTAGCAGGAATCTAGTCATAAACTTTAGCGTGTGTTGTCGGTGACCCTCTGCTATTTAGCATGGGAGTAGTCTTCATATGAAAAATGAGAGGTTGCATTTAGTACTGAACTTTGAATAGGTTGCAAATCTGGACAACGATTTACAGTTTTCCTAGGGTTCAAAACTGAAGTCTTATAATAATCTCCTCAAACCATCCCCATCATCTTGTCTCCTGTACCAAAAGGAAAAGTGGTTAGTAAATGCCTAGGGGAAGAGTGTATCCCCTTCCCCCTCTGTTACTAAAAATATTTTTCAATGGCCATTCCATCTTTTGGTGAAAGTATATCTATACATAAATCTATGAGTTTGTTTCTAGCAAAAATTTAAACGATCTTTCAGCTTTGTGATTTCATGTAACAAGTGAGTAAGCTGGAGTTAATATTTATAAATTCTATACGCTATATTTCACAAGCTTAGAACTAAAATGACATATTTCTAAAAGTATTCATTACATCTAAAAGATTATACTGTACTGTATACCCAATCTTATTACTGGTTCAAACAAAGCTCATACTTAACAGGTATGGTGAAAGAGCGAGAAGAACGTGAGAGATGTCAGACAGCAGTTTTGAAGGATATGAATGCTCAGGCAGATAGACTGAGGAAAGTACTTCAGCAGAAACTGGAGAGAGAAATAGAACTTCGAGAAAAAGTTGATGGAAAAGTGTAAGTCATTTTAGTTGTTGTCAAACTATTTTTTTTTAAATATTTAACTTAGCCGGTGGATACATATGTAGCTAACGTCTCGGACGGTCGACAGATTAAAAAATACTCGCGAGCGATCGCCGTGGTGGTTGCTGGGTGTGACCACTAGCGCCGACTGCTGGCCAGGTACCGCATATATTTCCCCAGGAATTCACTTCTTCTCTGTCGGTTGAAATGACAACATTGGTTCCGCTTGCGCTTAACCTCAAAGTTTTCAACTAATTGGTGAAGTACTTTTTTCATGGTTTTATGGCTTTCGCCGTGTTGGATTATTCTCAAACAATAAGATCTTCAATAGAAACTCTTTTTGAAAGGAGAGAAAAATTTTTACCTTTTTTTTTTTTTAATCTCTCTCTGGATTTTCCATAGAGAGAGAGAGAAGATGGCCGACCCTTACTTCAGTGTACGGAAGTGTGTTAAAGGCTTTTAGTTTTTAGTAATTTTATATTTTTTATAAGCGACCTATGCCTATCCTTTGTAGGTGGTTCTGACTTGGAAAACGAAGTTAAGCAATGTTGAGCCCATTCAACTTTTATATTTTATATTTTTATAGATTGATGGGATTAATATTTTTAGAAAATATTTTTCGTCTTTTAAAATTTATTCTTTGAATAGTCTTCGTTCTGTTTTCAAAGATGAACTAGCGTTAAGTTTATTTTTGCTATGCTGTTTGCTCTCTATCGTTACGATAGAAAGAGAATCACGGTGTCACTTTGCAGAAGAGTTAATCTATTTTGACGTTTAGTTTATTCTTCTTACAAACTGAAGTTTTTTTTTTTTTAAATACTTTTTAAAAGGAACATGTTATTTTGCATTTCTTAGTCCTTTTAGTATTTTTCTTTAGTCAAATAACCTTTTATTGACGAAGAGTAAATGAACCAATACTCTCGTGACAAGAACCGTGTGTCATTGAAGAGAGAGAGAACGATCCAAAACTTTGTTTTCGTCCCAAATCTCTATACAAGGAGTTTGGGAGTGAGTATCGTTCTTCTTGATTCAGTTATTTACTCTCGTTCCAAGTCTGTACAGAGAGAAAGAGAGAGAGAGAGAGAGGATAAAACGTAGTCATTCACGTTCTAGTTTTTGTTCTCATCCCAAGGTACTGTACAGTGAGAGATGGAAAACGTAGTCCTTAGCGATCTAGTTTTTTAGTCTCCTCCCAAGTCACTGATCATTTTTAACTTTATATATTTCCATTTTATTATATATATGTATGTATATGTTTATTAATTTTTGCATGAGTGATACATTATGTACTAATGAGCTTACATCATACGACATATTTCGCAATTCTAACCTTTTGATTTAAGGAAGAATTGCTTGCTTCAGATAGAAATCAGCCTTATTCATGTCTAATGTGAAATTATTAAAAAATGTGAGTGTCAGTGAAGAAAGTGCGAAAAACATGTTCACTGTTGCGGAGGGTTCGTCTTTTCGTACTTTCAAGCTCCCCAACCCCTGGGAGAAGGAATGTCACAAGATCAAAGGGAGCGAGAGGCTTTAATCAACGAACAGACGTTCCCTCAAAGGTATCAGACGTAGCTCCTCAAGCCCGTCCTTACCATAAGACAGGAGAGGCTAAGTTCTCCTCGTCTTCCGATGACTCTTTTCTTAAATCTTGGCGTAAGGTTTCGAGATCGTTGAAACGTAAATTAGCTCCTTCAGAACAAGATCAACGTCCTGGCTGTAGTCATTGGGACAGCCCAGACCGTATTCCCTCATCAGAGGATAACTCTCCTATTAAGCGATCTCTTTTATCGTCTAGTTTTGTGGCCTCGGAGGCCTATTCTGAAAGTCACGATCCCGTTTTGCTTTCTGGTCGTTCCAGACGTGACGTTTATTATGAGAGTCCCGTTCATAGCGATGACGTTCATGTACAGACGTTACCGACGTCACGATCTATTCCAAGTGCGGTTGATCCGAAGTTAAGTGTTTTGCAAGATATGCAGTTAAAGCTTTCTTCTTTATTGAAAGCTTACGATCCTGTTCCTGTGCGAAAGGATCCTTTGCTTGCTGTACGTCACGGTTCTGGAAAACGTGATTCAGGTCTTCAACTATCTGAACGAGATTTGTTACGTCACGCTGATGTTAACCCTAGTGTCAGCTTTACTGTTAAACGAGATGCAGAGCATAAATCTCGACGTAACTTTGATCGACTGTCAGTCAAGTCGAGTCGTAACTGATCAGCAGTCACTGCAGTCCCGCCGAGATTTTGAACGTCAACCACCGCAGTCACAACGTGACGTTGAGCTGCAGACACCGCAGACACGATGTGACGTTGAGCGGCAGACACGACGTGACGTTGAGCGGCAGACACCGCAGACACGACGTGATGTCGAGCGTCAGTCACCGAAGTCACGATATGGCATCGAACAGCAGTCACCGCTGTTACTATGTGACGTTGAACGTCAGTCACTTCAGTTACGACGTGTAGTAGAACAACATTCTCTGCAGTCACAACGTGACATCGACCCTCCAACTTTAACTTCTGATCATATACAAGTTGATGTAGCCTATCAGGCTTTACCTTCACGTCATTCTGAATATAAATCTCCTTCTCGCAAGACTTAAGATTTATCAGATGATGTGCCTTCTGAAGAAGAAGTTGATGACCCCATTTCAACTAATGTACCTTTGGGGATTCATTCAGAAGAGGAGGAACCTAGGGTTGTCCAACAATCCCTTGATTTTAAAAGAATTATGAGTATCTTGAGGGAAATTTTTCCTACTCATTTTGTAACGGCTGCGCCATGTTCTCCACCGTCTGATTCTTCGACTCCTTTATATACCAAGTTAGTTCTCTCTTGTTCTTCCAAGAGAGCCATGCGCTTACTGGGAGACTGGTTGGAATCCAGGAGAGGTTTAGGAAAGTCTGCTTTTGCTTTTCCTCCTTCTAAATTAGCTTCTCGCTCGAGCGTCTGGTATGACACAGAAGTTCTCGGCTTGGGAGTACCTGCCTCTGCCCAGGGAGACTTCTCAAGCCTAGTAGACTCTCCTCGTCGTCTAGCCATGAGACGGTCCAAGATTTTATGTTCTTCTTCAGAGCTAGACCTTCTCCTGAAAGGAGTTTTTCGAGTGTTCGAAGTATTTAATTTTTTGGATTGGTCCCTGGGAGCCTTAAGTAAGAAGGTCTCTCAAGCGGACAATGATATTGCTGTACAAATTATGTCATGCATGGACAAGGCCATAAGGGATGGCTCCAATGAACTGGCAGCCACATTCACTGCAGGAGTACTTAAGATGTAAGTGCACTCAATGTGTTCATTGTAAAGACAAAGTTCACGATGGAGACTACCAAATCTATTTTGGCAGCAGTAAGGGAAGGCGACTGGATGGTTTCTTTCGACCTTCAGGATGCATACTTCCACATCCCGATTCATCCAAACTTTCAACAATATCTGAGGTTTGTGTACGGGAAAGTAGTGTACCAATTCTGAGCACTGTGCTTTGGCCTCAGCCCTGCTCCTCTTGTTTTTACAAGGCTCATGCGAAATGTAGCAAGCTTTCTACATTTGTCAGGGATCAGAGCCTCCCTGTATTTGGACAACTGGCTAATCAGGGCGTCGTCATTAAATCGCTGTCTGGAGAACCTCAAATGGACATTAGACCTAACCAAGGAGTTAGGTCTCCTAGTGAACGTAGAAAAGTCACAGCTTACTCCATCCCAGACATTTCTTTATTTAGGGATGGAGATACAGAGTCGAGTTTTTCGGGCTTTTCCGTCTCCCACAAGAATGGAACAAGCTCTGCTAAAAGTCTGTCACTTGCAAGAGAAAAGCAGTTGCTCAGTAAGAGTTTGGATGAGCCTCGTGGGAACTCTTTCATCGCTGGAGCAGTTTATGTCTCTGGGGAGACTCAACCTTCGCCCTCTCCATTTTCACCTAAACCTCCATTGGAACAAGGAGAAGGGCTTAGAGACGATCTCTATTCCAATCTCCAACTCAGTCAAGACATGTGTGACTTTGTGGGACAGCAACATCAGACTTCGAGAAGGTCTTTCTCTTGCGATCAAGAACCCAAACCATGTGTTGTATTCAGACTCATCGGATTTGGGTTGGGGAGCGACACTGGACAATCTGGAATGCTCGGGTCTTTGGTCCACAGATCAGAAGAAACTCCATATAAACTGCAAGGAACTTCTGGCAGTCCATCTAGCTTTAAAGAGTTTCGAGAGTCTGGTTCAGAAGAAGGTGGTACAGGTGAATGCAGACAATACCACGACCTTAGCGTATATCTCAAAACAAGGAGGGACTCACTCTCACTCCCTTTTCGTCAACACAAGGGACCTCCTCATTTGGTCAAAGGCAAGAAACATCTCTCTTTTGACAAGGTTCGTGCAAGGAGAAATGAATTTCTTAGCGGACTGCCTCAGCAGAAGAGGACAAGTCATCTCCACGGAGTGGACGTTACACAAGAATGTGTGCGAGAAGCTATGGATGACATGGGGTCAACCCACCATAGATCTGTTTGCGACTTCACTGACAAAGAGGCTCCCAACTTACTGCTCTCCAGTTCCAGATCCAGAGGCAGCCCACATAGACGCTTTCCTTCTGGACTGGTCTCACCTAGACATCTATGCCTTCCCACCATTCAAGATCCTAACAAGGTTCTTCAGAAGTTCGCCTCTCACGAAGGGACCAGGTTGACGTTGGTTGCTCCCCTCTGGCCATCAAGAGAATGGTTCACAGAGGTACTTCTATGGCTGGTGGACATTCCAAGAAGTTTACCGTTATGGATGGATCTCCTGCGTCAACCTCATGTAAAAAGATTTCATTAAAGTCTCCCCACGCTTCGTCTAACTGCCTTCAGACTATTGAAAGACTTTAGAGCTCGAGGGTTTTCGAAGGAGGCAGCTAGAGCGATCGCAAGGGCTAGAAGGTCCTCTACCATCAGGATCTAGCAATCTAAATGATAGATATTTAGAGACTGGTGCAAGTCCTCCTCTATTTCCTCTTCCAATACCACTGTAGCACAGATTGCAGACTTTCTACTTTATCTTAGAAATGATCGCATCCTTTCTGCCTCAACCATTTAAGGCTACAGAAGCATGTTAGCTTCAGTTTTTAGACATAGAAATTTAGATCTGTCTAATAATAAAGATCTTCAAGACCTTCTCAAGTCTTTTGAGACTTCCAAGTAGCGTCAGATCACTACTCCTGCTTGGAATTTGGACGTGGTCCTTAAGTTCCTTATGTCTGAAAGGTTTGAGCCGTTGAATTCAACCTCACTCAAAGATCTTACACTCAAAACTCTCTTTTTAGTGAGCTTGGCTACCGCAAAGGGAGTTAGTGAAGTACATGCCTTCAGCAAAAATATCGGCTTCTGCTCTAATAAAGCAGTATGCTCGCTTCAACTTGTTTTTTAGCCAAAAATTAATGACCATCTCGTCCATGGCCTAAATCGTTTGAACTTCCCAGTCTATCTGAAATTGTTGGGAACGAAATTGAAAGAGTCCTGTGCCCTGTAAGAGCTCTTAAATTTTAATTAAATGGAACCAAAATGCTGCAAGGTAATTCAGAGGCTTTATGGTGTTCAGTTAAAAAGCCCTCCTTACCTACAGTAGGGTCCCGAATTATGCGAGAATTTGGTCGATGAAAGGCCTCGTGTAATTGGAAATTCGTATATTTCGAAACACATCATGGCGGCAAACAGCAACCTACCCGTCAATTTTTTTTCACTCCATTTTTAGCTTTCTAGCTATATATATACTGTATATACACTGTGTGTGTATGTATGTGTATGTATGTATGTTTGTATGTATATATTATATATATATAAAACATATATATATATATATATATATATATATATATATATATATATACTGTAGCTTTTATCTTAACAATACTGTAAGAAATCCTTCTTATAGATTTTTTTATAAAATACTGTACAAAATTTCTTTTATGGATAAATAAAACAATAAAAAGTTGTTAAAGTTTTGATAATTTTCTATGACTGTAGTATTTACTACTGTACTATGCATAGCTTACTGTTTTCAGTATTTTCCGAATGATGTAGAATTATTTCCTATAGATACAAAAAACAAAAAAGGGTTTTCAAGGTTTGATACAGTATCTAGAAATAGTTAAAAATTACAGTATAGGGGTACTGTATATCCATGATGACACTCCCACACGTAAACACGGCCACTAGGCGCAAGTGTGCACTAGGCTGCTGTACGATAATCTACCGTAATTTTCTGCCAGAAAACATCTAAGCGTCCCCCCTGGACCAGGTTGCCGCTAACGTACCATCACGCTTTTTTTGCCCTGAGCGGTCATTTCACTAATGATAATTTTTCAAAGTTAATATTATTTCTTTATGCTTATAATTCGTAATTATAGTTAAAAGTAGGGATATTAATTAAATGGTTGAGTAAAAAAAACAATTAATACTACTATTAGTTCATTTCAAATGGCTACATAATACTGAATATTCTAATGGGTTCTTTTTATCTTCAATCGTAAATCTTACGCCTGGATAAGCAACAAAAGGAAAGGGATAAGTCTCTCTCTCTCTCTCTCTCTCTCTCTCTCTCTCTCTCTCTCTCTCTCTCTCTCTCTCTCTCTCTCTCTCTCTCTCTCTCTCTCTTTTCATATAGTTTCCTGTATAGTTTTCAAATATGTTCGTCATACATTTGTACATTATCCACTTTATTCTCTCTTTCTCTCTCTCTCTCTCTCTCTCTCTCTCTCTCTCTCTCTCTCTCTCTCTCTCTCTCTCTCTCTCTCTCGGCGTTTCCTTTCCCTTTATAGTTTTGTGAAATTTCGTTGTCCAGTCATTCGGTAATGAGAAGTCATTTTCGGTTTTGGCATCGAAAGAAAACTTTGTTTCTTCAATATACTCATCACTGGAGCATTCGGAACTAGTGCTCTCATTATCAAACAGGTTATCATTATCAAATTCCTCAACAAGAATATCATTTATTTCATCTTAAGAAATAACCTTCCTCTTTAGACCGTTCATTACAAAAGGAACAACAAATAACCACTTATGCATGAACGCCCGAGCGCACTGATAGGAAACCAGTTTTCTAACATCAAGCTACCTTCAGAAAAATAGTTGCCAGACATCATATAAGTTTTTATTCACAGTCCCCATATGCTGAGTGTGTTGCCAAGTGGTGATCCTATACTTACTATACGAGTAAACGTAATATCACGAGACTGACGGCTTGTAAAAGGCAATAAAGTCATGAACGGAATATACAGTTGAAGGCGGTACCGAGTAGATCGTGGTGAACGGTTTATCACATGGGTGACACTTAACAGGTTAAAAAAACATTTTATATAGTTCGGTATTTTCTCTATCCATCCTCTCCCAGAAAACCTTCAAATGTGAATTATCGGAATGTGTGCAGATCTTGACAGTGCGATAACTAGTTAGCGACTGAGAATAAAAAAAATAAAAAGCCCGATTGACGATGCTGATGAAGAGGATATCGAATACCGATTTTTCCCTAATTGATTTTTTCTACGTTCTGTCTAATCTAATGTACAGTACATTCTTATGTAAAGGGCGAACCCTACATTTCTTGATGCTGCTACACTTTAATTATAGATATTTTACCACCTATTTATAATCTTTATTTATAATAACATCTTTAGTAAAAGCTCTTCAATATCACTTTCAGGAGTAAATGCGTTTATGATCGACGATGAAACGTAAAAAAAAACGTTTTCCTTTTAAGGAGGCGTTTTTTTAGGAAAAAAAAACACGAAACAAAATTGCTCATATTTCATTTATTTTGATTTTCTAAGGATAAATAAAACAACATTAATTATAACATTATTATTACATAGTACCTGGTCAGATATCTTTTGCCGCAAAAGTTAACCTATAGACAGATGTTAAAATTGGTTAGCGAGTTCGTTATGATCGGCGATGGAACGTACTAAACAAAGTAATGGGTTTGGTTGTAGTGACATGTTTGGCAGTAGCATGATATAAAATAGTCTTTATTTAATTTAATTTTTGGTTTCAAAAATACTATATAAAAGAATTTCAAACAATTTAGATGAAACGGAGCACAACGCACTACTACTGGATGATAGCGGTAGTCTTGCACACGAAAGCAACAAAGGTGTTCTCATGACGATGCTGTTCTGTTGATTTTTTTTTTGAAAACTTTTCAATATTTCAAATGGCACTGTTGATTTTGATGGTTTTTAATTTAAAGTTTAATGAATAAGGATTTTTCACCATAATCACAACGTAAGTATAAAAATTAATTAGTACAAATATGGAATATTATACATATAGGTGTTGGACAGTTAGGCTAGCCTAGCGACGAGTTCACACAACAGATGGGCAAACCTTAACATTTTTCATCCAAAACTAGTCTTAAAATGTTTGAACAGAAATCTTTCTCTCACATTCTCCCCCCCCTCCTTCTCAGACATCGGGGAACCATCACCCCCCCCTATACAATTAAGAAAACAATAGATTTCCTACACTTCGCGGTGCTTGACTCGCGGATTTAGAATGCTCCTCGCAGATACAGGAAATTTAATTTTTAAAAACTATCGATCGCGTATTTGAGGAATCGCGTAATTAGAACACGTGTAATTCGGGACCCTACTGTATGTTGAAAAATGCGTTATCATATTTTATTTGACTTTTAATTAGAGAGGCTCACTCTCATTTAAGTGACAATGACCTGAAATTGCTTAAGGTTAAAACTCATGAAGTTAGAGCGGTGGCAACTTCAGTAGCGTTCAAACAAAATAGATCCGTTAGAAGCATTATGGACGCAACCGTTTGGAGGAGTAAATCTGTTCTCTTCACATTATTTTAAAAATGTCCAGAATCTTTATGAAGACTGCTACACGTTGGGACCATTCGTAGCAGCGAGTGCAGTAGTGGGTGAAGGTTCTACCACTACATTCCCTTAATCCCAATATCCTTTTTCTTCTCTTGAAACTTTCAATTTTTTGGGTTGTACGTGGAGACTTAAGAAGTCTTCCGCAATCTTTTGATTTGGCGGGTGGTCAAACTTGTTTCTTGAGAGTGCCCAGATCAAGGGTATTGATGAGGTCCTGTTATAGGGGTGTTCACCCTACATGTAACAGCTCCTAGAAGTCTTTCAGCACCCTGAGTGGAACGCTGGGCTTCATAAGGATAGCGGACTAATGAGGCAGAGTAATCATCAGAGTCAGCTTCCTTATCAGTTACATATACTTAAGTTTGTTTTTTGGATAATTGTCAAACACTCTTGAGCTTATATTCCTTTAATTTTTTAATACTGGTCTCTACCCTCCACCAAGGGTGTGAATCAGCTACATATATATCCACCGGCTAAGTTAAATATTTAAAAATGATATTTTCAATTTAAAATACATTTTTGAATATACTTACCCGGTGGATATATATAATTAAAGGCCCCCCTTCCTCCCCGATAGAGACCCTACGGACTGAGAAGAACTGAATTCCTGGGGAAATATATGCGGTATCTGGCTGGCAGTTGGCGCTAGTGGTCACACCCAGCAACCACCACGGCGATTGCTCGCGAGTTTTTTTAATCTGTCGACCGTCGGAGACGTTAGCTACATATATATTCACCAGGTTAGTATATTCAAAAATTTATTTTAAATTGAAAATATCATATTTTTCTTTTATGATTAATTATATTTTTACTTGTTCCAACACGGATACAAACTTTTATCCTTTGATAGTATTATAATTTCACTGAAGCTGGAAACTCAGTTGTTAAGATTTTATAACGAGGTGATGATAATTGTAGGTGGAGGGCAGGGAAGCTTCCCCCCCCCCCCTGCCAGCTGATTGAGTAGCCACTTTGATCTCGGCCACTCCTAATGAGGATGGATGTTACATCTTCACCGAGATTAGATGGCCTTTATATTTGTTTGTAAAAGATATGGAATATCTTAAATGCTTTTCTGTATCGTTGAAGTTAATAATATTTTATAAATCATACTCCAATCAGCATCAATGACCATTGATGTAATGATGCCAGATAATTTGCAATCATTCATTCATTGAATTTAGCCACCAAGCTGTACAGTCTTATTCTTGGTGCAACTAAATATGACAATTAACTTTATGTTTTAAACATCTGACTTACCCGGTTGTTATATATATAGCTTACGTCCCTGACGTCACGGCAGAAATTTCAAAACTCGCAGCAATCGCCGATTGGGTAGCCAGGTGTACCACCAGTGCGCCCTCTAGCCAGGTACCTGGAACCATTCCAGTGATTCCTCAGATCTTCCTTGCCGCCGCACCGGTGACGTTGTTGGATATTTCACTCGTTGTTAACCTGAATTATTGCAGTTATCTTGGTGATGTACAATTTGGTTTTGGCTTTCGCTCGTTTGGATTTGCTTTTGGATTTTCTTGAACCACTATGGCATTTTGTTATTTTGACCCTTGCTTGTTTGATCTCTCTTCTAGATATTCAAAATGTCTGACCCTTCTTCAACTTATATAAAGTGTGTGAGAGGTTGTAAGACCCAGCTTGCTAAAGCCTCTATTGATCCCCACTCCATTTGTGTAAAATGTAGAGGTGAAGTTTGTGAGTTGGGTGATCGTTGCGATGAATGTCTTATTTTGTCTGAGAGTGAGTGGTTAGAATTTGACCGCTACACTTGTAAACTTGAGAGAGATAGGATTAGACGGAGTTCTTCTCGTTCTTTTAGAGATTATTCCTCTTCCCGTGTCAACGAACCTAATCCTTCCCCTGTAGTGGTAGTTACAGATCCCACTACTGTTACTGCTGATGAACCAACTCTAAAGGACATGATGGTGGCCATTCAAGCCCTGGGCTTGAGAGTTGAATCGCTTGCTGCGGACAGAACCCAGTTAATGTCCGATGTTAAACAATTAAAAAGTGTCATTGCTAAAAGTGCAGTGAATTTAACCCTTTTACCCCCAAAGGACGTACTGGTATGTTTCACAAAAGCCATCCCTTTACCCCCATGGACGTACCGGTACGTCCTTTCAAAATAACGCTATAAAAATTAGTTTTTCATATTTCTTGATATTTTTTTGAGAAAATTCAAGCATTTTCCAAGAGAATGAGACCAACCTGACCTCTCTATGACAAAAATTAAGGCTGTTAGAGCAATTTAAAGAAAATACAGTATACTGCAAAATGTGCTGGGAAAAAAATAACCCCCTGGGGGTTAAGGGTTGGAAATTTCCAAATACCCCTGGGGTAAAAGGGTTAATTAGTGCAATGGAGGGTGTGTCTGCTCGTACCTGTCGTTCTCCTAGCCTTAGACCTCTTTCAAACTCCCCAACCCCTGGGAGAAGGAATGTCGAACGGCGAAAGGAAACGAGAGGCGTTAGCGCCCGAGCAGACGTCCCCTCGAGCGTACCTGTTGACGCTTCACGGGACACTCGCCCTCACCATGGGAAAGGTGAGGTGAAAGTGTTTTCATTATCTTTGGATGACGCAGCGCCCAGACGGGGCTGGCGTCACGCTTCCAGACCTCTGAAGAGGAAGATGGACTATGTCAATCAGCGTCGTGTCATGACGCCGCAAGCTCCTGGTTGTAGTCATTGGAGCAGTCCGGAGCGTTTTCCTTCTTCTGAAAAAGGCTCTCCTGCCAAGCGCCCTGTAAGGATGTCGGAAACTGTCAACCGTCCAGCCCAACCAGTTGCAGGACAGTTTTCTGAGACTGGCATAACCTCGGTTCATGCTCCTCCTCCACCTTCAGATTGGTTGTCGTCCTCTGGACGCTCTGCGCGTTCCTTGAGCGACGTAGAAATCGAGCTTGTGGTAGAAGTAACGTTTCCTGTTTTGCCACAACAAGTTGACCCTAATTTTAATATGCTGCAAGATATGCAGGAGAAACTCTCTTCTCTCATGCAAGTCTATCAGCCTGCGGACAACAAGAGAGTGGCTCACCAAGACTCCGAGCGTCAGGAAGCTTCACACCTTGACGCCAAGCGTCAGAAGGCTAAAAATCGAGAGGCTCTTGACGATGGACAGCTTTTCAAGCGTCGAGAGCATGATAGTCATGACGCTGAGCGTCAAGCAGTCAGACATGACGCCGAGCGGCGTAATAAGGATCCTCCTGTTAAACGTCGAGAGAGGGATCCGCATGACGCCGAGCATCAAGCAGCCAGACGCGACGCCGAGCGTCAAGCAGCCAGACGTGACGCCGAGCGTCAAGCAGCCAGACGTGACGCCGAGCGTCAAGCAGCCAGACGTGACGCCGAGCGTCAAGCAGCCAGACGTGACGCCGAGCGTCAAGCAGCCAGACGTGACGCCGAGCGTCAAGCAGCCAGACGTGACGCCAAATGTAAAGCAGCCAGACGTGACGCCGAGCGTCAAGCAGCCAGACGTGACGCCGAGCGTCAAGCAGCCAGACGTGACGCCAAATGTAAAGCAGCCAGACGTGACGCCGAGCGTCAAGCAGGACATGACGCCGAGCGTCAAGCAGCCAGACGTGACGCCGAGCGTCAAGCAGCCAGACGTGACGCCGAGCGTCAAGCAGCCAGACGTGACGCCGAGCGTCAAGCAGCCAGACGTGACACCAAATGTCAAGCAGCCAGACGTGACGCCAAATGTAAAGCAGCCAGACGTGACGCCGAGCGTCAAGCAGCCAGACGTGATGCCGAGCGTCAAGCAGCCAGACGTGATGCCGAGCGTCAAGCAGCCAGACGTGACGCCGAGCGTCAAGCAGCCAGACGTGACGCCAAATGTCAAGCAGCCAGACGTGACGCCAAATGTAAAGCAGCCAGACGTGACGCCGAGCGTCAAGCAGCCAGACGTGACGCCGAGCGTCAAGCAGCCAGACGTGACGCCAAATGTAAAGCAGCCAGACGTGACGCCGAGCGTCAAGCAGCCAGACGTGACGCCGAGCGTCAAGCAGCCAGACGTGACGCCAAATGTAAAGCAGCCAGACGTGACGCCAAATGTAAAGCAGCCAGACGTGACGCCGAGCGTCAAGCAGCTAGACGTGACGCCAAATGTCAAGCAGCCAGACGTGACGCCAAATGTAAAGCAGCCAGACGTGACGCCGAGCGTCAAGCAGGACGTGACGCCGAGCGTCAAGCAGGACTTGACGCCGAGCGTCAAGCAGGACGTGACGCCGAGCGTCAAACAGGACGTGACGCCGAGCGTCACGCAGTTAAACGGGATGCCAAGCGTCACGCAGTTAAACGGGATGCTAAGCGTCACGCAGTTAAACGTGATGCCGAGCGTCACGCAGTTAAACGTGATGCCGAGCGTCAAGCAGGACGTGACGCGCAGTTAAACGTGATGCCGAGCGTCAAACAGGACGTGACGCCGAGCGTCACGCAGTTAAACGTGATGCCGAGTGTCAAGTTGTGAGACGTGACACCGAGCGTAAGTCTCTCGGACGTTGTGATGATGCCAGTCGAGCCAAGCGTTGAGATCGTGCACGCCTTAGTTCCGATCGTAATGATTGCGAGCGTCTTAGTTCTGAGCGTCAAGCGTTGGGACATCGTGATGCCAGACGTGATGACTTGGACCCCTTGACGCCAGAAGTCAGGACCTTAAGGAGTTGACTCCTTGTAAACAAGACGTCTCTATCTGGGTTAGAGCATTGTCGAAGGAAGGGATCAACTTCCCCTACTGAGCTGTTAGAGGAATTCTTGGAAGGAGAAGATCTTAAGACCCTTCATCCTTCTGTTGACCTTAAGAAACTCATGAGAGTGTTTACTGAAGAGTTTCCGGATTATTTTGTGCCTGTTGCTCCTCGTTCACCGCCTTCAGAATTTATGTTAGGGAAGGCGTTGAAGGAGTCTCTGTAAAAACAAAGATGGTTCTGTCTCGATCATCAAAGAGAGCTTTGAGGATGATGGGAGACTGGATGCAGTCCAAGAAGGACCAGGGAAAGACGGTTTTCTCTTTTCCCCCAGCTAGATTGGCCTCCAGATCTAGTGTTTGGTACGAGACGGGAGAAGTTCTCGGCTTGGGAGTTCCTGCCTCAGCCCAAGGAGACTTTTCAATTCTGTTAGACGCTCCTCGTCGGACGGCCGTGAGAAGGACCAAAATTCTCTGGTCAACTTCAGAATTTGATCATCTTCTCAAAGGCGTCTTCAGAGCCTTTGAGGTATTCAATTTCCTTGATTTGACTCTGGGAGCTTTGGGGAAAAAGGTTTCTGCCTTAAAGGATGTTGACACTGATAGTCTCATCCATATCATGTCATGCATGGATAAAGTTTTAAGGGACAGATCCAACGAGTTAGCAGCCCTTTTCTTGGTGGGGGTCCTTAAGAAAAGAGCCCAAATGTGTTCTTTTCTGTCCATTGGGGTTACATCCTTTTAGAAGTCAGAATTGTTGTACGCACCTCTTTCTTCCTCTCTTTTTCCTCAAGAGTTGGTCAGAGAGGTTTCTTCCGCTTTAACCCAAAAGGCCACACAGGATTTGGTGTCAAAGACAGCAAGGAAGGTTTTACCTACTTCCTTCACTAGCTCCATTCCCTCAGTTTTCGCAGCCCTTTCAAGGGAAGACTCTCAGTAGGGGTAGTTCCAGACCCGAGGGAAAGAGAGCAAGGAGAAAAGGATCCAGACCAGGGCGAAGCAGAGTCTGACTGCTTTCGCCTTCAGACAGCAGTAGGAGCCAGACTAAACAACTTCTGGCGAGCTTGGGAGAAGAGGGGAGTAGACCTTTGGTCCGTACAATTACTGAAGGAGGGATACGAAATCCCTTTCATAAGGAAACCTCCTTTAGTATTAGCTCCGATAGATCTCTCTGCCAGATACAGAGAGGAGTCAAAGAGGCAGGCTATGCAACTTCAAATGTCTCTCGTTGGAAAAGGAGGCAATAGAGATGGTGCGAGATTTGCCGTCACCAAATTTCTACAACTGCTTATTCCTGGTTCCCAAGAACTCGGGGGTGGGGGGGGGGTGGAGACCAGTCCTGGACGTAAGTGGTCTCAACGCCTTCGTTCAGAAGACAAAGTTCTCCATGGAGACATCGAAGTCAGTCCTAGCAGCAGTAAGAAAGGACGACTGGATGGTCTCTTTAGACCTCCAGGATGCTTACTTCCACATCCCCATTCATCCGAGCTTCAAGCATTACCTGAGGTTCGTTTACAAGGAGGAAGTTTTCCAGTTTCGGGTCCTGTGTTACGGCCTCAGCACCGCCCCTCAAATTTTCACGAAGCTGATGTTAAATGTAGCAAGCATACTGCATTCAAAAGGTATCAGATCCTCCCTGTATCGAGACGACTGGCTACTCAGAGTTCGTTCTTACAATCGCTGCCTGAAGGGTCTACAGATGACATTAAAGTTATCAAAAGAACTGGGTCTTCTTATAAACAGAGACAAAGCTCAACTGACACTATCTCAAAAGATCCTTTATTTGGGGATGGAGATTCAGAGTCAAGTTTTTCGGGATTTTCCGTCAGCCTCAAGGACGGAGCAAGCCCTCTTGAAACTTCATTCCTTTCTAATGAAACGGAAGTTTTCTGTGAGAGAGTGGATGAGTTTGCTGGGAACCCTCTCCTCGTTGGAGCAGTTTGTCTCCCCGGGAAGGCTGAATCTTCGTCCTCTTCAGTTCCACCTCACCGGAATCCGTAAGAAGTTGCCTTCAGTGGTGGAACGATCCGGGTAAACTTCAAGAAGGTCTCTCCCTGGAACAGAGGAACCCAGACCTTGTGTTTTGTTCCGACGCCTTGGACTTGGGGTGGGGAGCAACACTGGGCAAGTTGGAGATCTCGGGTCTGTGGACAAAAGATCAGGAGAGCCTCCACATCAACCAGAAGGAGCTGTTAGCAGTCCTGTTGGCCCTCAAAGGCTTCGAAGGGTCAGTATTGAACAGAGTGGTGCAGGTCAATGCCGACAACACTACAGCATTGGCCTACATAGCCAAACAAGGCGGAACCCACTCAAGGTCCCTTTACGAGACTGCGAGGATTCTTCTCTACTGGGCAAAAGAGAAGAATGTAACCCTTGTGGCAAGGTTCATTCAGGGGGAAAAGAACATGATGGCAGACAGTCTCAGCAGGAGAGGTCAAGTTCTGTCCACAGAATGGACACTTCATCAAGAGGTCTGCAAGAACCTGTGGCGGATTTGGGGTCGTCCGTGTATAGACCTGTTCGCAACCTCGAAGACGAAGAGGTTAGAGACATACTGCTCCCCAGTGCCAGATCTCGAAGCAGTCCACATAGACGCTTTCCTTTTAGACTGGTCCCACCTGGACGTGTACGCATTCCCTCCGTTCAAGATTGTGCACAAAGTGATGCAAAAGTTTGTGTCACACGAGGGAGCCAGATTGACTCTAGTGGCCCGCTTTTGGCCCTCTAGAGAGTGGTTCACAGAGGTACTAGAATGGATGGTGGACACCCCGAGAAGCCTTCCATTAAGAGTAGATCTACTCAAACAACCCCACTTAGAAAGGTACCGTCAAAACCTCCAGGCTCTACACCTAATTGCCTTCAGACTATCGAAAAACTCACAAGAGCTAGAGGTTTTTCGAAGGAGGCAGCTAGGGCTATTGCAAGAGCAAGGAGGACTTCTACCATCAAGGTTTACCAATCCAAGTGGGAGGTTTTTAAAGAATGGTACAGAGTCAACTCTGTTTTCTCGTCCAGTACCTCTATGACTCAGATTGCTGACTTCCTGTTATACCTTAGAAGGAAACGTAGCTTTTCATCTTCTACCATCAAGGTATACAGGAGCTTGTTAGCGGCCGTCTTCAGGCATAGGAACTTGGACCTTTCTTATAATAAAGGCCTGCAGGATCTTCTCAAATCCTTTGAAACATCTAAGGAACGGCACCAGGAATCACCAGCTTGGAATCTGGATATAGTCCTAAAGTTCCTAATGAGTGACAGGTTTGAGCCCTTGCACTCAGCTTCGGTTAAGGACCTCACTATGAAGAATCTATTTTTGGTCAGTCTGGCGACAGCTAAAAGGGTCAGTAAGATTCATGCCTTTAGTAAGAACATTGGTTTTAGAGATAACAAAGCAATCTGCTCCTTGCAGCTAGGCTTTCTTGCCAAGAACGAACGCCCTTCTCAACCCTGGCCCAAGGCTTTTGAGATTCCGAACCTTTCGGATGTGGTTGGTGAGGAATTGTAGAAGGTCTTGCGCCCAGTAAGAGCCCTGAAGTTCTACCTGGACAGAACGAAAGAGTTACGAGGCAAGTCAGAAGCTCTTTGGTGCTCGGTCAAGAAGCCCTCATTACAGATGTCGAAGAATGCTCTATCCTTCTTCATCAGGCTCTTAATAAGAGAGGCTCATTCACATTGTAGTGAGGCAGACCTCAAGCTTTTGAAAGTCAAGACACATGAAGTTAGAGCTGTAGCAACTTCTGTAGCCTTCAAGCAGAATGGATCTTTGCAGAGCATTATGGACTTAACCTTTTAGAGGAGTAAATCTGTGTTCACCTCACGTTATTTGGAACGTGTCCAGACTCTTTATGAGGACTCCTACACTCTGGGACCATTCACAGCAGCGAGTGCAGTAGTGGGGGCAGGATCTACTACTACATTCCCATAACCTAAGACCCTTTTCTTCTCTTGGAACTTTTGTATTTTTATGGTTGTTTGTGGAGATTGGTCGACAGTCTTCCACAATCATTGATTTTAGTCAGGTGGTCAATTTTGTTCCTTGAAAGCACCCGGAACAAGGGTATTGGAGGAGGTCCTGTCACATAGAGGTATTTACACCGATTTGACAGCTCCTAGAGGGCTTCAGCTCCCTGGGTGGATCGCTGGATCTCGTAAGGAAAGCGGACATAATGAGGCAGGAATTCATTGAAGTCAGCTTCCTTATCAGGTACGAACTCTTAAGCTTGTTTATTAACTCTTAAGTAAATTCCAATAATGTTGGCTGTCTGACCCTCCACCAAAGGTGTCAATCAGCTATATATATAACTGCCGGGTAAGTCAGATGTTTAAAAATAATATTTTCATAATAAAATAAATTTTTTAACATACTTACCAGGTAGTTATATATAATTTAATTCCCCTCCTCCTCTCTAGAGACCTATGGGCATGGAAGATCTGAGGAATCACTGGAATGGTTCCAGGTACCTGGCTAGAGGACACACTGGTGGTACACCTGGCTACCCAATCGGCGATTGCCGCGATTTTTGAAATTTCTGCCGTGACGTCAGGGACGTAAGCTATATATATAACTACCGGGTAAGTATGTTCAAAAATTTATTTTATTATGAAAATATCATTTTTTTCATTTTCATTGTGACTAGACGATTTTGATGAAGAAACCACTTGTGGATATGCAGTGCTGCCCTGACTTCTCTGGTCGTAGGTGTGGAATGTTTATGAGTAGGAGCTTAGTGGATCTCTATTCATAGTGCTCTTTTTTCAAGGGCCTTGACTGTAAAGTCATTACGCTGCAATGGATGTAAATCGGGCTCTCATTACAGTGGCTTGCGCATGGCAAGAGAAAGAAAAAGAACGCTAAGCAAAATACTTCTTATTTGAGGTCTTCCTCAAAGTTGAAGAGTTTTGCTAAATCTCTTTCTCCTTTGTCTGGTACTCAGGCCTCTGGGCACTCTACTTCACACCTCCCTTATGTGGTGACAGAGGTGGATGACAACTTGGAATTTACTTTAACGTACGCTCCAAGGTATGTGGTCCTACCTGTTTCTCCTATAGAGATGGGTGGTCCCCAGCCAGTTTGGAGTGACCCTTAAATTTCTATTTCAGATTACGTCCTTACAAAAGACGATGGCCTATGTACTTAGAGGGAAGTCCATCAGCAGAGAAGCTTATGCCAGCCTTAGCTAGCACTAAACCTAGAGCTTTCTGATCCATCACTACTTCTACTGCAATCCTTGTGGTGGAGAAGGCTGACGTGATCCCCCTCAGGGATCCAGAGTTTAGTCAACTTAAAAGGGGAAGAGGCAGTAGATTATTCAGAGAATGTTAGAAAAGGCAATTCCCACCTTCCACTGCCAACGTGCAAGGTGGCAGTACCACAGAGGAGAGGCCTAGATGGTAAGTGTCCTTTCGGACTGTTACCGCCCCCATTCATTAGGTTTCATCCTCCCTTCACTTGGACACCGACGATGTCATCTACATGCTACACAATTAATCCTCAGAGAAACATTTCATCATGCTAGCAGAGGTGGTGGAAAAGATGCAAGGGAAGGATGCGATACAACTTTTCCAAGATGAGTCAACTTGTCCAAGATGAGTCTGTAGGCTTCTACGGTCACTATTTCCTCATGGAGAAGTTGACAGGAAGCTGGAGACTAGTTATTGACCTCTTATCTTTGAATGAATTTGTACTTCAAATTCAATTCAAAATGGAGATGAAGAACACCATACAAGCTACCATCAGGAAGGATGACTATATATTCTCCATAAACCTGTGAGATGCATACAGTACTTTTAAATATCATTACATTGGCCCTCAAGGAAGTTTCTCCGCTTCATCCTCAGACGGGAGGTATACCAGTTCAAAGTTCTCTGTTTCGTATGTCGACTGCCTTTCAAGTGTTCACCTGTGTTTTCATGCTAGTCTCGGCTTGAGCTCACTCTAAAGTTATTCGTCTTCTTCAATACCTGGATGATTGGCTGATCCTATCTTCCTCAAGGAAATAGCTCTTCCAATAGCGAGACGAATTTCTCTTTTTTAACAATCTGGAGCTGATGATAAATTTAGAAGTCCAGCTTAGAGCTCAAGCAGACAATGGTCTACCAGGGCATGAGGATAGACACGGTATTGGGGAAAGTTATCCCTTCCGAAGACGGTGTCACAAAACTTAGGAAAGTAGCACGACCCTTCCTTCACAAGCCACAACAACTCATGTGCGATAGTGGCACCAACTTCTGTGCCACTTGTCTTCCATTGAAAAACTTTGTACTACAGGGGAGTTTACATCAGAGATCCCTTTTGTGGTGCTTACAGAGGTATTGGTTGGCAGCCAACAACTACAAACACCAGTTAGTCCGAGTAACACAGGAAATAAGGGAGGACCTGTACTAGTGGTTAATAGATGACAATTTTTTGAAAACTTTCATAATGCTCACCGCCAGAGATGTTTCTAATCTTGAACTCATCAAAGGAAGCCTCGAATGCACATCCGGGAGAGCACATTGTAGCAGGACTTTGGTATGAGGAGAAGACCCTGTATATCAATCTGCTTGAACTGAAAGCAGCCCTTCTAGCTCTGCATTAGTTTCAACAACTTTTGTGAGATCACTCAGTAGCATTGACAAGTGTCAAAACTACCTAGGTGGTTTACATCAACAAATAAGGAGGAACAACTTGTCACCTCTAAAGGTTAGTGAAACAAGCCTACTTGTTTGTTGCAGAGATTGCAGTAGACTTTTCAACTAGGTTCAATCCGAGCCGGAAGAATGTCATCACCAACAAACTCAGTCGCCAAGGACAGGTGGTAGGCACAGAATGCTCTCTTCATCTTCAAGTGGTGAAAAGTTTCCTAACTTTGTGGGATTCCCCAGTAATAGTCCTGTTTGCAACAAGTAGGGGAGCTCACTAATACCTGATCAGGTAGTGGCTCTCAAGGACACTTTCCAATATACGTGGGATGGCCTCGACGTTTATGCTTTCCTGCCATTCTGCCTGATAAAAAACCTCACAGCAAACCTCAGTCCTTGGCAGCAGTCTGCCAGGCTAAGTGGGCCATCTTCTATGGTTGGTGCTGTGGCAGGTGCTTATCCCTGGTCGAAGCCTCTATAGATTATAGCAGACTTTCTCATCTTCTTAGAGAGAAACATTTTTGAATTTCACTATAGAAAGGCTAATGCTCAGCCTTGAACCCAGTCTTTAGGCTTAAGGCCTTGACCACATCTTCTCAATGGGAACTTTCATTACTGATGAGAGCTCAGACCACCAGCTTGGGATATCACCAATCCGCAGCTCCATCTGCCAGGTATCTTACCGTAGAGATAGTTTTCTTGTTAGTTTCGGCCTCAGCTGAATGGGTTGACAAAATCCTGATTGTCATACTCTGTCTCATACCTAGGGTTGAAGGTAATTTCCATTTCCTTTGTTCCTGAATTCATAGTGAGGACTCAGAACCCTGCCATTCATGACCCTAGGTTTGAGACCTTTTTTATTTCATCACTCCAAGAAACAACCAGAGATTAAGGCGAGTTGCTTCTTTGCCTTGTAAGGGCACTAAGATGTTATATGAAGTGCACACAACACTTTAGACTGCAGCTCTAAATCCTGTTCATCAGTACAGGGAGGTGTAAGGGGAAAGTCTCAAAGAACACCTTCTCTCTCTGGCCTTCAAGCACAGTAACGTCGAGCATCTAGTGACCCAACAGAACCGTCCCAAGTGCTTGCTCATGAAGTTAGGGGAATAAGAGCAATTCTTGCTTTCAAAAGGAACCTGTCAGTAAGGCAAGTTTTGGAGGCAGGAGTCTGGAATTACCTGATGACCATCATTATCCATTACGTAAGCAATTTGACCCACAAGTCCTTGAATATGTTTCTCCTAGGACCTGTGGTAGTTATTCAACACGTAGTGTAGCAGTCTTAGCTCCCTAGAGGACAAGAAGCATCGTCTATAATAAAGTTTGCAACATGAGTCTAGGATAAGAGCAAGAATGTCTGGCCTTTTTTTCCTCTTTTCTTCCCCTTCCTAAGGGTGCAGTGGTCAACATGTTGCTGGAAGGGACACTGATGCAGGTAAGCTACCATAATGAACACCTACTTCCTAATTAGTGGGAAGATGGAGATTAACTTTACATTGTATTGAAATATCCCAGTGTGGATAAAAGCTCATACATTGACTGTCGGCCTTACAGCAGAAGCCTATTCTATTCCCTAGGCAATTTCAAGTCAATAGATGTAAAGGATTGAATTTTTCAATATTAAACTTACCCGATAATCATGTAGCTGTCAACTCCGTTGCCCGACAGAATTCTACGGGAGGGATACGCCAGCTATCACTATACTAGAAGGGGGTGTACTCACAAGCGCCACCTGTGGCCAGGTACTACAGTACTTGTTGTTGACGCCACCTCACTTTTTCCTCTGTCGGGCTTCCGGCAAGACGTTCTTGGATACGCTTATGATTTTGGAGTATTGTTCACGGTTTGGTGAAGTATTTCTCTAAAATTTGCAGCTATTCGCTATACTGGAAACTTCTATATTAGCTTAGTTAGCTTTTGGAATTCATTTGATTATTTATGGTGACGAAGAGAGTATGAACTCTCTTTCACCTTTTAATGGCCGACCCTTCCCTTAGACGGAAGTGTTGGTGTCTAAGAGAGTATAGACTCTCTTTCTTAATTTTGCTTAACAAAAGTTATAGATTTATTTTATATCTCTCCGCCTCTTATAGGCCTCTTCGATTAACTTCCTTTTATTATAAACTTATTAAAATTAATTTTTATATTTGTTTATATTCGACCTTCCTAATAGTAGGCGGTCTTTTCTTGGTACCGAAGTTAATTAACTTTGAGCCCGTCATTTCGGTTTTACCTGTTAACATATTATGCTATTTTAATGTCTTTGAAAGAATTTCTTTGATAGTCTCGTACTGTTTTCAAAGTTGAACTAACGTTCAACTTGCGCTCTATCGTTACGATAGAGAAAGAATTTTCACGGTTTCACGTTGCAGTAAGAATAACCGTGTCTAGCGTTTTGTTCATTCTTTCTTAACTTAATGGTTTTAATCCTAATAAAGGAACTTTTCATTTTGGGAAATATTTCAGTTTTTTCCTTTAACAATAATATGTTTTAACGATATATATGATTGGGCTCTTCTCTCAGGTTCTAAGTCAAGAGAGAGAGAGAGAGAGAGAGAGAGAGAGACGGAGGGAGAAAGAGGAAGATAAACGTTTCATTCAAGCGAGTAACGTTTTTATCGTTTTTGCTCTTCTCCCTAGTCTCTTTAGGGGAAGAAGGTAAACGTTTCTAGAGTGATCTAGTGTTTAGTCTCTTTCCAGCCACTGAATTATTTATCTTTCATTAGATTTTTCTGTTACATTGTAATTCTGTTTTCGCAATTACTAACTTTTGAGAAAGGATAGAATTGCGTGTTTCAGGTACAAACCACTTAAAGTTTCGAGTTCAGTGAAATAAGTGCAAACAGAAAATCAAAGTGATAAGTGATTAGCGCAAAGTGTGTCAGTGTTGTGCGTGAGGGTACTTCTGTGCGTGCCAGTCGTCTCCCAGTCCGGGACCTCTTGCAAGCTCCCAAGCCCAGGGGAGAAGCAATGTCGAAGGGCAAAAGGGTTCAGCAGGCCTTGATCGGCGCACAGAAGTATCCTCGGTGGTTGTGGGCGTGTCTTACCGAGACCGTCACTCCCACCCGCAGACGATTGAGCCCTTATTTTGCTCGTCTGCAGAAGAAATTTAGGGGAGAAAACGCTGGTCTCAAGTCTCAAGACCTCTTAAACGTAAAGTCCAGACCTATGCCAGACGTACGAAGTTAGAGTTCAACAACCCGGATGCAGTCATTGGGTTAGCTCTGACTCGCCGCAGTCATCAGTTGAATGCACTCCGCCTAAGAGGAGTAAGGTTCTGCCGCAATAGATCTCTGCTGTTAAGGCTTTACCTCAGCAGACCTTAGTGTCTGCCGACCCCAAGTTGACTCTACTGCAGTCCATGCAGTCACAACTTTCGGTCTTGATGCGTGAGTGTCGGGCTGAGAAGGTTGCGCCTCCGCTGCGCTCGCTCCGCCTGCGCTCCCTCCACCTGCGCTCGCTCCGCCTGACCGCAGTACCGCCTGCCAGGCGTACGATGTTGAGCCACGTTATGAGTTTACTGATCCCAGTGGTGTGCAGCTCCCTCCGCCTTCCTTAAGGCAACCTCAGCAATGGGAACAGGAGGCTTATACCTCTCTTCCTCCGCTTCCACTTGCTGTTCCACCAGTGAGGCAACACTCGCTTGAGGTACAACAACCTCTCCCATCCATGAGTCAGTCTCCTCAGCTCTCGCTGCAGCGAGCTCAACCCTCCTCAGGGCAAGCACCTCAACACCTTAGCCTTGCGCCTCAGGAGCCTCAACTTGCGAGACTTTTACTGCGTTCTGCGCAGCCACTGCCTTTTCGCTCTCAGCTCACACCGCAGGAACCTCAACTCGTTCCTCAGGAACTTGCTACTGCGCATCCGCCAACCACTCAGCAAGCGCAACCCTTGAGTTCAGCCACTCATGCCAGGAGTCAGCCTCCTCCACCCATGCGCCTACCTTCTGCTACTTCTTTTGATCAGCCTTTGCAGACTGAGCCTCAGGTGTTCCCTCAACAGAGTCTTGAAGAGGAAACCACAACTATTGTTGTTCCAGCTCGTTCTGACTCTGCTGTTCAGCATACCTTACCTCCATTTTCAAACATTATGATAATGGAGGTTATTTGTATTACTTATAAAAATATATTTGTATTCCTTGCAATATATTTTTAACAATATCGCAAAATATGGCAAAAATATGAATCATGAGTTATGAATGTAAGGTAAATATTATGTTGATATTAAACCCCATGCAAGCATGCATAAAGCACTCTAGCACTGGTCATGGAATTTCTGAGAAATGTTAAACGCCATGCACACGCTCTGCTTACCTTACAGCATGCTCTACATACAGCATGCTCTGCTTACAGCATGCTCTGCATACAACATGCTCTGCATACAGCATGCTCTGCATTCAGCATGCTCTGCATACAACATGCTCTGCATACAGCATGCTCTGCATACAGCATGCTCTGCATACAACATGCTCTGCATACAGCATGCTCTGCATTCAGCATGCTCTGCATACAGCATGCTCTGCATACAGCATGCTCTGCATTCAGCATGCTCTGCATACAACATGCTCTACATACAGCATGCTCTGCATACAGCATACTCTGCATACAACATGCTCTGCATACCTTACCGCATGCTTCTCAGTCACACATCTTTGGTTGTTGCCAACTCACTAGACTGGCAAGCAGTTTCATAACGTTGCCTTCTAGTCTGCTGCTTTTGCACCAGTGAAACCCTCACTGAGAGAACTTAGCTTTTCTAGGATATGGTCCCTGTAGATGAGAAAGTTCTTTTCTCCCTCCTTCTGATATTCCCTTGAGGACTCTGTCATTTGGAGGGAGCCTTTAGCTGCGTAGCCTCCTATGGACTTTTATTTAAGCATAACATGCTTCCAGGGAAGGTAATGGTTCCACTTCAGTCGCTAATCCCGTCTGTTACCACACCTGCTCCCATAGACCTTGAGCTGTGTTGCAAGACATGCAGTCCAAGCTTAGTCCTTGTTAGAGGATTTTTTTTTTTTGTTTACGGAGTCAATGTGTCACGGGGAAGACGTTCAACAACCAGCAGAAGTGACTTGTGACGCAGTGCGGCAACCTCAGCAACCCGATAAGGAGTTGTCTGTACGACCCAGACAGTCTAGACAGATTCGGGTTGTCACTGTACTTCCTCGCTTGCCCATGGTTGACAGTTCACAGACTGTGCAGCAGTACCATGATCTTGTGTCCGGCTCCGTCAGACGACTGGCTTTTAAGAGCTCCCACAAGTCGTCGCTGTCTGGAGATTTTCAAATGGACTATGGATCTGACCAAGGAACTGGGCCTCCTGGTCAATTTTGAGGAGTCTCAGCTCGTCCCATCCCAGACCATTGTCTCCTTGGGTATGGATCTTCAGAGTCGAGCTTTTCGGGCTTCTCCGTCGGCCCCAAGGATCTTCCAAGCCCTAGAATGCATCCAGAGCATGCTGAGAAGGAACCGATGCTCAGTCAGGTAGTGGATGAGTCTAACAGGGACACTTTCATCGCTGGCCCTGTTCATCGTGTTAGGGAGACTCCACCTCCCCCTCCTTCAGTATCATCTAGCTGCTCACTGGATAAAGGACATGACGCTAGAGACGGTCTCAGTTCCTGTTTCCGAAGAGAGGAGGTCTTCTCTCGCGTGGTGTAAGAACAGCTTTCTTCTCAAGGAAGTCTACCTTTGGCTGTTCAGAAACACGACCGCCGTCTCCTCTCGGACGCATCAGACACGGGCTGGGGTGCGACTTTGGACGGACAAGAATGCTCGGGAACATGGAATCAGGAGCAAAGGACACTTCACATCAATTGCAAGGAGTTGTTGGCGGTTATTCTGGCCTTGATAAACTTCAAGTCCCTCCAGCTTAACAAAGTGGTGGAGGTGGACTCTGACAACACCACAGCCCTGGCTTACATCTTCAAGCAGGGAGGGACTCTTTCGTGGAAGTTGTTCTAGATCGCAAGGGACCTACTCATCTGGTCTAAAGATCGAAAGCTAACTGGTAACGAGGTTCATTCAGGGCGGTATGAATGTCATGGCAGATCACCTCAGCCGGAAGGGTCAGGTTATCCCCACAGAGTGGACCCTTCTCAAGAATGTTTGCAGCAGACTTTGGGCCCTGTGGGGTCAGCCAACCATAGATCTGTTCGCTACCTCGATAACCTAGAGACTCTCTGTTGTATTGTTCTCCGATTCCAGACCCAGCAGCAGTTCACGTGGATGCTTTTCTGCTGGATTGGTTCCATCTCGACCTGTATGCATTCCCGCCGTTCAAGATTGTCAACAGGGTACTTCAGAAGTTCTCCTCTCACAAAGGGACACGGCTGACGTTGGTTGGCTCCGCTCTGGCCCGCGAGAGAATGGTTCTTAGAGGTACTGCAATGGCTGGTCGACATTCCCAGGACTCTTCCTCTAGGAGTGAACCTTCTAAGTCTACCTCACGTAAAGAAGGTACACCCAATCCTCCACGCTCTTCGTCTGACTGCCTTCAGACTTTCGAAAGACTCTCAAGAGCTAGGGGCTTTTCGAAGGAGGCAGCCAGAGCGATTGCCAAAGCAAGGAGAACATCCACTCTCAGTATCTATCAGTCTCAAGGGGAAGTCTTCCGTAGCTGGTATAAGACCAATGCAGTTTCCTCAACCAGTACCACTGTAACCCAGATTGCTGACTTCCTGTTATATCTAAGGAAAGTAAGATCCCTTTCAGCTCCTACGATCAAGGGTTACAGAAGTATGTTGGCAGCGGTTTTCCGCCACAGAGGCTTGGATCTTTCCACCAACAAAGATCTACAGGACCTCCCTAGGTCTTTTGAGACCTCAAAGGAACGTCGGTTGTCCACTCCAGGCTGGAATCTAGACGTGGTCCTAAGGTTCCTTATGTCATCAAGATTTGAACCTCTCCAATCAGCCTCTTTTTAGGACCTCACATTAAAAACTCTTTTCCTCGTGTGCTTGACAACAGCTAAAAGAGTAAGTGAGATCCACGCCTTCAGCAGGATCATTGCTTTCACATCTGAAACGGCTACATGTTCCTTGCAGCTTGGTTTTTGCTAAACGAGCTTCCTTCACGTCCTTGGCCTAAGTCGTTCGAGATCCCAAGCCTGTCCAACTTGGTGGGGAATGAACTGAAGAGAGTACTTTGCCCAGTTAGAGCTCTTAGGTACTATCTAAAAAGGTCTTAACCTTTACAAGGACAATCAGAAGCCTTATAGTGTGCTATCAAGAAACCTTCTTTTCCAAGTTCTAAGAACTCAGTTTCTTACTATTCAGGCTTCTGATTAGAGAAACACATTCTCATCTGAAGGAAGAAGACCTTGCTTTGCTGAAGGTAAGGACACATGAAGTGGGAGCTGTGGCTACTTCAGTGGCCTTCAAACAGAGCCATTCTCTGCAGAGTGTTATGGATGCAACCTATTGGAGAAGCAAGTCAGTGTTCGCATCATTCTATCTCAAAGATGTCCAGTCTCTTTACGAGTACTGCTACACCCTGGGACCATTCGTAGCAACGAATGCAGTAGTAGGCGAGGGCTCAGCCACTACATTCCCATAATCCCATAACCTTTTAACTTTTCTCTTGAATACTTTTTATGGGTTGTACGGTCGGCTAAGAAGCCTTCCACATCCTTGTTGATTTGGCGGGTGGTCAATTCTTTCTTGAGAAGCGCCGAGGTTAAAGGTTGTGATGAGGTCCTTTAGTATGGGTTGCAGCCCTGTATACTTTAGCACCTTTGAGTTGATTCAGCCTTCCAAGAGGAACGCTGCGCTCAGTAAGGAAGACGATCTTATTAAAGGCAGAGTAACGGTTCAAGTCGACTTCCTTACCAGGTACTTATTATTTCATTGTTATTGTGGATAACTGATTATATGAAATACGGGATACTTAGCTATCCTTTAGTCTTGTACACTGGTTTTTCACCCACCCCCCTGGGTGTGAATCAGCTACATGATTATCGGGTAAGTTTAATATTGAAAAATGTTATTTTCATTAGTAAAATAAATTTTTGAATATACTTACCCGATAATCATGATTTAATTGACCCACCCTTCCTCCCCATAGAGAACCAGTGGACCGAGGAAAAAGTGAGGTGGCGTCAACAACAAGTACTGTAGTACCTGGCCACAGGTGGCGCTTGTGAGTACACCCCCTTCTAGTATAGTGATAGCTGGCGTATCCCTCCCGTAGAATTCTGTCGGGCA
This sequence comes from Palaemon carinicauda, assembly GCF_036898095.1. NCBI lineage: Eukaryota > Metazoa > Arthropoda > Malacostraca > Decapoda > Palaemonidae > Palaemon > Palaemon carinicauda. Next base: position 166,406,524 of record NC_090729.1, on the reverse strand, counting down.
ACGGAGTTGACAGCTACATGATTATCGGGTAAGTATATTCAAAAATTTATTTTACTAATGAAAATAACATTTTTGCTTAATTTTGTTTTTGCTTGCCGAGAGAGAGAGAGAGAGAGAGAGAGAGAGAGAGAGAGAGAGAGAGAGAGAGAGAGAGAGAGAGAGAGAGAGAGAGAGAGAGAGAGGGGATATATATATATATATATATATATATATATATACAGTATATATATATATATATATATATATATATATATATATATATATATATATATATATATATACAGTATATATATATATATATATATATATATATATATATATATATATATATATATATATATATATATATGGGATTTTGACGAAGGAAAAATCTATTTCTGGGGAGAGACCTGTGACGCCCGGTGAAAAGTCCTTCTATCTACCTTTTCTGATATAAATCTTCCAAATATACCAGAGAAAAATAAAAGCATGGAATGCAGAGGTTACTACCCTCGCGCGAGCACCTCGTGAGTGTCGTGTCTACATCGGGGGATGGTGAAAACCACTATTCACAGGCTGTCTTCCAATTAGATAACTCCTTCATCAAAGGGAAGGGCCGTAACAAAGACCCCAGAAACCACACTTGCACCATGCCACTGTTACCCACACGAACACCCTCCAGGTCATCCTTCTGCAAGAACACATGGCTTGGCAAGGAAAGGGTGGGTCCGTACAAAAATAACCGGGAAGGGTTTCACCGGGCGTCACAGGTCTCTCCCCAGAAATAAATTTTTCCTTCGTCAAAATCCCTTTTCTGGGTCGACCTGTGACGGCCGGTGAAAATGTACCAGAGAATGCCTTCCAAGCCCAATAAAGTAATAACATAATGAGGAGAATACAATCACCATGTACAACAATATTATAATATAATAATGTAAGAAACGTCCAATTACCAATTAGCCAAATGACATAGGGAACGTAAGACTAAATAACTAAGACGACAAGGAATCAACTGAGTGTCGAATCGCAAAAGGCATCAAACCTTACATGTCTAAGCATATCTAAACATTAAAGGAACGGTAACTACAATAACAGTTAAACCATAGGAATTAAACATGGCAAATATCATAGGGCTAACGAACTACCCAGGAGAGTGGTGACGTGGTGTGAGTGGCGGGTAGGAGGGAAAAGAGAAGAGATGGAAGAAAGGAAGAAGTAGAGATTACTGGGGAGGGAAAGGCTCCCCGCTGCCATCGTCGGGTATTTAAGGGCCTGTAAGATCTTTAGATAGTGGCGTTTGACAACCATAGGGGATTTCCAACCCGTATATTTTTTAAAAATCATCAAAGTCCCTGTTCTGGAAGTAATTGATGGAAGTATCTACTGTCCGTATATCATGAGCCTGGGGAAATTATTCCGGATTAGTATGTTTAAAGAAGTAGAGGATTTGTTGCCTGATACCGTGAATGGAAATAGTACCTCCTTGTTCCCTGATAACCAAGGGGCCAGACGAGCGGGTGGCAGTTCTAGCTAAAAGGGCCTTGAGAGTAGTGACTGGACACAGAGAAAAAATCCTGGGGAAGAGGAATAATCTTCCGAGGGGAGCACCTATTTGCGGATCCTCATCTTTTAGCTAGGAAAGCATTGTCTGGAGAAAGGAGTACTTCGGCTGAAGGGAGGAAATCTATGTTTTCCGGGTTCGTGAGAGAGCTAGTTCTGATATTCCATCACCTGAGGCCAAAGCCGTTAGAAATAAGGTCTTCCTAAGAAGAGTGATATAAGAGCAGGATTCATTGCCCGTGTCCGGCGCAAGTTTTGAGGACACCGTTCAGAGACCAGAGTCCTTTTGTGGCCGAACCGAAGGTCAAATCCTAGCACATGTTTTTGGAATAGATGAGAAATAGGAATCAGCTAGATTAATGCTAAACCCAACAAGGAAGATCTTCTTCCAAACTGACTTGATGGTGGTTAAAGTGCTAACTGTTAGGCCTTTGCCAAATAGGAACCTCAAGAAAGAGATGGCTATATTCGGATACCTACGAGTATGGTCTGAACTCTTAGGGAATCTGCTAGTTGTTAACGGCCGAATCATATTGGCGAATTGTCGAGTCCCTTTTGTCTGATTCGATGAAGAGACCGTTTTCCGGTTCAATGTTCACGTCTCTACGATCTGCAAACTTCCTGTAGTCCACAAAGTTAGAGTTTTGGCTATCCTAGAGTAATCTGACATAGTGAGTTTGGATTACTTGAGTCAGTTTGGGGAACGGGATCCGGAAGGGACGGAGTTTCGACTCGAGGAGGAGAGGAAACCAACTGTTCTTGGCCAGTGAGGTGGTACTAAAGCCACTGCCCCCCGGAAGGGGCGTAGTTTGTGTAAAAGTCTCATTAGAAGATTCAGTGGGGGAAATAGGTAAACCTTCTTCTAATGGTTCCTGAGTATCCACCGGAATGAAATTATGTCTAGAGACCATTCTGACTCCAGTGGTTTCGTCCTGGCTAGTGAGTCCGCTCTCACATTCTGGACTCCCGTTAGGTGAGTTACTGACAGGAACCAGTTCTTTTCTGTTGGCCAGGCGAAGATGTGACCAGGATCCGATTCAGGTTGGGTGACTTGGATCCTCCCCTGTTGACACCGTGTACTACGTCTGTTCTGTCTGACACTACTCTGATGTGGCTCGACCTCGGAGGAGAGAGTCTCTTCAGGGTCAAGAACACTGCCATGTCTTCGAGAACATTGATATGGGACTGTTTCATGGCGGGTGACCAAGAGCCCTGAAACATCTGATGTTCGGAGTAATCCCCCCATCCACTTAGAGGCGCGGTTGCATGGAATGTCACTTGTGGAGGTGGGAATTGTAGAGGAACCGATTTGGAGAGGTTCTTCGGTTCGGACCATGGGCGTAGTCTCATTTTCAAGACAGAGGGGAGCTCTCTTTCTCCAAACTCGATTGATGTCTTTGAGTTTGGATTTTAATAGGAGACCCGTTATTGGAGTGAATTGGGGAAGACCGATGATACTTTCTAAGGTTCTTCTGAGCACCTGTTTGTGTTTGAGAAAATTCTTGATCTTGGAAGCTATTCCTCTTACCTTTTTGGAAGGGAGAGACAACGTGTGCTTCGAAAGGTCGCACTGAATGGCTAACCAATCTAAGTGGCCTGATGGTTGCAGGCGAAACTTTTGGAGATTGAACCGAAATCACAGGTTGTCGAGAAATCGAAGTACTTCCTTCGTAGCTCTGTTGCCTTCTATGGCCGACCGGGCCCAAATGAGCCAACCATCCAGATAAGCAATGATCTGTATCTCTTGATTCCGGAGTTGTTCTAACACTGTCTCTCCCAGTTTCGTGAATATCCTGGGATCAATGTTGAGGCCGAAGGGCATGTCTTGAGCGCAAAGGCTTTCCTGCCTAGGCGGAAACCCAGATAAGAAGAGAAGTTTCGAGCTATAGGCACAGGATAATAGCCGTCGGTAAGATCGACAAAGGTGGTGACGCCCCCACGGGGAAGTAAGGTCCGTACCTGAGAGATAGACAACATCTGGAACTTGTCGCAGAGAATGTAAGAGTTTAACTTTGACAAGTCCCGGTCCACTCTCAATGCCGACAAGCCTTTCTTCGGAATTGTGAACAGGCGGCCTTGGAACTTCGGTGATCGGTCCCGTTTGATTGCTTTCTTCTTGAGTAACTCTGTGGTGTACTCTTTCAGGATGGGAGTGGATTTCTGGGAGAGGGTCACTGGTGGAGGAGGAGGACCTCGGATGCATAGTCGACGAATCAGAGGAAGACTGTGATGTCGAGTGGGTAACTGACTATTGATGGCAGTGACCCCGGTTCGTTTTGTAGAGGGCAACTCTCTGCTTCTTCTTGAAGAAAGCTTGCTTTTGGTCTTCGACCTTCTTTCTGGCAGCGAGGCCCCTTCATTCTTGCAATTTTGGGTTGCTCTCGTATCATCTTGTAGAACCTTGTTCACCTCCTCCTGAGGGAAGAGGGTTTTACCTCATCAGGAGGAACTATCAGCCTGCTCGATTCCTGTCTGATAGAGGCCTCAGACAGAACGTATTTCCCACAACTAACCCGATCAGACCACCAAATGTGTAGGTCGAATTGGAAGGGCAGAGATTGGTTCTTCCTGAATATCTGAAACAAAGTCTCAGTGGGATAAATCGAGGCTAGGGTCTCCCCGAGGTGGGGTCCGGCTCTTTAAGAGCCGGTATGGCCGAACCTTCTTTGTCAGTTTGAATAGTAAGACCTGTCCATTTATCCATAATAGGCAAGGCAACAATGAGAGCATCTGTAGATATGGCGTATTCCCCATTGTGTGGGGTGAGCTTGGAATTATCGTAACCCCCCAGACCGACAACATCCTGGTCCAGACAGATCGAGCCTGCCCTTTAGGAAATAATACCGTTACCTTCGGTACCTTGTCTAACCTAACCAAGGCATGCTCTTCCAATCGAACGAATCCGTTGAATGTGAATTCTAGTACCTGAGAGTAAATTCTAGGTCCCCCCGATGTAGACACGACACTCACGAGGTGCTCGCGCGAGGGTAGTAACCTCTGCATTCCATGGTTTTATTTTTCTCTGGTATATTTGGAAGATTTATATCAGAAAAGGTAGATAGAAGGACTTTTCACCGGCCGTCACAGGTCGACCCAGAAATAAATATATATATATATATATATATATATATATATATATATATATATATATATATATATATATATATATATATATATATGTATATATATATGTATATATATATATATAATATATAATATATATATATATATATATATATATATATATATATATATATATATATATACAGTATATATATATATATATATATATATATATATATATATATATATATATATATATATATATATATATATATATAATGTACGTATATATGTATATATGTACAGTATATATGTACGTATATATGCATATATGCATGTATGTATGTATATTTGTATATATGTACGTATATATATATATATATATATATATATATATATATATATATATATATATATATATATAGTGGAACCTCTACACACGATCGTATCTACATCCGAATTTTCCAACATCCGAAGAAAAATTCGAGCAAATTTTTGACTCTACACCCGAATTTTATTTCGACACACGAAGTAGCAATTTTCGTCGTACCGGTTGTATCCGAATTTTTCGACACGCGAAGTACAATTCGAACACGTTCCGACTCTACACCCGAATGTTTTTTTCGACACCCGAAGTAAACAATACTCGTACGCGTAGTCGGTGCTCATAGCGCCTGAAGTGTTTTTTATTTCCGCCGATAGAAGGCAGCACATCGACCTCGGAGGGACGCTCAATTAGCGCGGCTTGGGTCAGTCCTCTGTTCTCGCCGGCTTCGTGTGGTTGTGCTCTTTGCGTTGTGATATTAACTGTGAATTAATCGTGATTTTTTACGTGCATCCATTAACGATAATTTACGTAAATCATGGGTCCAAAAAGGCTTAGTTTTGCCAGTGGTAGTGGTAGTGGTGAGAAAAGGAAGAAGGAAATGCTTTCTATAGAAATTAAGCAGGAAATTATTGAAAAACATGAGCGTGGCATCCGCGTGAGTGAACTTGCTAAACAGTATGGCCGTAATATGTCGACGATCTCGACAATCCTTAAACAGAAGGAAGCTATTAAAGCAGTGAAACCTTCTAAGGGGATCACTATAATTTCCAAACGCCGTACCCCTATCATAGAAGAGATGGAACGACTTCTACTAGTGTGGATTAAGGATAGAGAGATCGTTGGCGACACCATCACCGAAACAGTCATCTGCGAGAAGGCGCACGCCATCTTTACGGACTTGAAGGAGGAGAGCTCTGTGGGTGATGCTGGGGAGAGTTCAACCGAGCCTTCCTTAGATGATTTCAAGGCATCTCGTGGCTGGTTCGAGAAATTTAAGAAACGGTCCGGGATTCATTCAGTTGTTCGCCACGGAGAGGCTGCTAGTGCGGACACAAAGGCTGCAACTGACTTTGTTAAGAAATTCGAAAATATCGTAAAGGAAGAAGGCTACGTAGAGCAGCAGGTGTTCAATTGTGATGAAACCGGGCTGTTTTGGAAGAAGATGCCGAGTCGAACCTACATCACTGCTGAAGAGAAGAAATTGCCTGGGCATAAGCCAATGAAGGATCGGTTGACTCTTGCTCTATGTGCCAACGCTAGCGGGGACTTTAAAGTTAAGCCCTTGCTTGTTTACCATTCAGAGAACCCTAGGGCCTTTAAAGCACACAACGTCGATAAGGATCAGCTTCATGTTTTCTGGCGATCCAACTCGAAGGCCTGGGTCACTAGGCAATTCTTTGTGCAATGGGTAAACCAAGTTTTCGGTCCTTCTGTGAAGAAGTATCTTCATGAGCAGAAATTGCCTTTAAAGTGCCTGCTATGCCTTGACAATGCACCCGCTCACCCCCCCGGACTTGAAGATGATATCTTCGATGAATTCAAGTTCATAAAGGTGCTGTATCTTCCACCAAATACCACCTCTATCCTCCAGCCCATGGACCAGCAAGTCATCTCTAATTTTAAGAAGCTGTACACCAAGCACTTATTCAAGCAGTGCTTTAATGTCACGCAAAGCACCAACTTAACTTTGCGTGAATTTTGGAGGGGTCACTTCAATATCGTGCACTGCTTAAAGATCATTGATCAGGCTTGGGTGGGATTAACTCGACGGACCCTCAATTCTGCATGGAAGAAGCTGTGGCCTGATGCAGTTTCTCCCCGAGATTTCGAGGGTTTTAACCCCGAACCTGATCCCGTGGTCGGTGCAGCGGAAGCCGTAGAGGAAATCGTCTCCCTTGGCAAGTCCATGGGTCTGGAGGTCGACGCAGATGACGTTACGGAACTCGTCGCCGAACATCACGACGAACTGACGACGGATGAGCTCAAGGAACTCCATGCTATGTCGGAGCACATGAGTGATGACGAGGAAGAGAGCGAGGAGGTAGAACATGTGTTAGGTTCAGCGCAAATAAAAGAGGTGTTAGGAAAATATCAAGACGTGGTCGACTTCATCGACAAATACCATCCAAAGAAATTGCAGGTTTGTCGTGTAGTTTCTCAATTCGATGATGTTTGCCTAACGCACTTTCGAAACATTCTGAAAAGCCGTACGAAGCAATTATCTATCGATGCTTTCTTTAAAAAAACTGCGAAGCGAACTCGCGATGAAGAGGATGTAAGTGAACCGAAGAAAACGGCAAAGAGTGAAGAGGAAGAAAGTGAAACACAGAAAACGGAAAAGAGTGAAGCAAAAGAAATTCAGTCAATTTTAAATGTAAGTGATAGTGATTAAAATTACGTAATCATCAAAAAGAAAAAAAGAAAATGTAAAAAAAATATAAAATATAAAAATAAAAAAAAAAATAAGCTAAGTTATGTTAAAGTTCACTTAGTGTAAGTTAGAATAAGTTACGGTAGTGTTACGTTTATCGTAGTTAACCTCTCTACCTCCTCGCCGTCCGTCCGTCTCCTCTCTCCTCTCTGCGTAGCGAAGACGAACAACACCTGCGCTGGAGTTTCTAAGGTAAAGTGACGCTAAAAACCCTTTTCTTATTTATCATTTTTTGCTAATTCTTCTTATTTACATGTCTATTCTTCTTATTTACATGTCTATTATCTAATTTAGTGTTCATTATTCTCATGGGAAAATTATGTGTAGTAGTTTATTAAGAAGTTATCATAGGTTTTTGGGCTCAACCACGGATTAATCCTATTTCAATGTATTCTTATGGGAAAATTCGTTTCGACATCCGATCAATTTCTACATCCGAAGTTGGTTCTGGAACGGATTAAATTCGTATGTAGAGGTTCCACTGTATATATATATATATATATATATATATGTATATATGCATGTATATATATATTTATATATATATACGTATATATGTATATATGCATGTATATATGTATTAACAACTTCAAAAACAGATATGTCATATATAAACAATAAAAGGACTCATGTAAGCCTGGTCAACATGAAAACATTTGCCCCAACTTTGAACTTTTGAAGTTCTACTGATTCAACTACCCGATTAGGAAGATCATTCCACAACTTGGTAACAGCTGGAATAAAACTTCTAGAATACTGTGTAGTATTGAGCCTCATGACGGAGAAGGCCTGGCTATTAGAATTAACTGCCTGCCTAGTATTACGAACAGGATAGAATTATCCAGGGAGATCTGAATGTAATGGATGGTCAGTGTTATGAAAAATCTTATGCAACATGCATAATGAAGTAATTGAACGACGGTGCCAAAGATTAATATCTAGATCAGGAATAAGAAATTTAATAGACTGTAAGTTTCTGTCCAACAAATTAAGATGAGAATCAGCAGCTGAAGACCAGACAGGAGAACAATACTCAAAACAAGGTAGAATGAAAGAATTAAAACACTTCTTCAGAATAGATTGATCACCGAAAATCTTGTAAGACTTTCTCAATAAGCCAACTTTTTGTGCAATTGAAGAAGACACAGACCTAATGTGTTTCTCAAAAGTAAATTTCCTGTCGAGAATCACACCTAAAATTTTAAAAGAGTCATACAAATTTAAAGAAACATTATCAATACTGAGATCCGGATGTTGAGGAGCCACCGTCCTTGACCTACTTACAATCATACTTTGAGTTTTGTTAGGATTCAACTTCATACCCCATAATTTGCACCATGCACTAATTTTAGCTAAATCTCTATTAAGGGACTCACCAACTCCAGATCTACATTCAGGGGATGGAATTGATGCAAAGAGAGTAGCATCATCTGCATATGCAACAAGCTTGTTTTCTTGGCAAAACCACATGTCATGTGTATATAGTATGAAAAGTAATGAGCCAAGAACACTACCCTGTGGAACACCAGATATCACATTCCTATACTCACTGTGGTGCCCATCAACAACAACTCTTTGAGATCTATTACTTGAAAAATCAATAATAATGCTAAGAAACGACCCACCCACTCCCAACTGTTTCAATTTGAAAACAAGGGCCTCATGATTAACACGGTCAAAGGCAGCACTAAAATCAAGGCCAATCATACGAACTTCCTGACCACAATCAAGGGATTTCTGTACAGTATTGGAGATTGTAAGAAAGGCATCACATGCTCCAAGGCCTTTACAAAAACCAACTTGCAAACTAGGGAGTAGGTGATTACCTTCAGCAAACCTATTAAGACGTTTTGCCAGAAGACGTTCAAAAACTTTAGATATGTGTGTATATATATATATATATATATATATATATATATATATATATATATATATATATATATATATATACAGTATATATATATATATATATATATATATATATATATACAGTATATACAGTATATATATATATATATATATATATATATATATATATATATATATATATATATACAGTGAACCCTCGTTTATCGCGGTAGATAGGTTCCAGACGCGGGCGCGATAGGTGAAAATCCGCGAAGTAGTGACATCATATTTACCTATTTATTTAACATGTATATTCGGACTTTTAAAACCTTCCCTTGTACGTAGTACTGTTAACAAACCACCCTTTAATGTACAGAACACTTAATGCATGTACTACAGCACCCTAAACTAAAACAGGCACAAATATTAAAGGCGATTTTATATCATGCGTTTCCTAAACACCTAAAAAGCACGATAAAAAATGGCAACCAATGTTTTGTTTACGTTCATCTCTGATCATAATGAAGAAACAAACTCATTTAGTGTACAGTACACATATATGTATAGGTTAGTTTTTGCATCGATTATATTGATTATACAGTACTGTACTGTATGTTGATTTGTTTATTACCAATGTTTTAGTTTACGTATTTTTCTTAGGACTTCCAAATGAAATGTTTTTCTTTGACGCCGCCTGAAACGACGGCGTGTACGCTCAGTAAACAACCACGCTCAGAACAAACAAGGCATTTAACGCGCATGATGATAGTGATAAATAATGATACAGTACATACTGTACAGTATTTACAGTAAAAGCATTTACAAAATATGTTACCTTACAAATATAAATTATACAGTATTGTACGTAGCAAAGCAGGAAAACAATTTACGAGAGAGAGAGAGAGAGAGAGAGAGAGAGAGAGAGAGAGAGAGAGAGAGAGAGAGAGAGATTGTTTTACGTACGTACAGTAAATGTAAATTTTAAACAAAAAAAATATGATAGGTTACAACATGTAGACTTTTAAAACCTTCCCTTTAACTTAATGCATACAGTACGTACATTACTAAACTATAAAACAGGCAGTAAGAATATTAAAGTAAAAAATAAAAATTGTTACTGTACTCACCACGAAAGAAGTTGAAGAAAAACTTGAATGGTGATGGCGATGAATTTGCTGCATAGTAGAAATGATGATGATGAAGCTGATGATGTGTTCTACTGTGCAGCCAATGATAGTATTTTACGTCTCTTCAGACGGAGGTGTCTTTTCCTGGGACACCTCTTCAACTTCTTCCTGGGAAACTTCAATTTCTTCCGAAGGCGTACTAGCAGGAGGAACTGGCTCTCTTTTGCGAGGCTGGAAGAACATTGTGATCGGAAGTTGTTGCCGCTGCTTCTTTTTTCGATCCAAGAGCATTTTGTAGGGAGTCATTATGTCATCAACCTTGTTGCAGAATTGCATCGAGCGAACCATATCCTCGTCCCACTCTTGCAACATTTCTTTCAACTCCTTCGCGTGGTTGCAGGCCTTGGCAAGCCGTTCTAATGTTAAGCCCGTTTCTTCGACATTTTCTTGGGTCTCTTCCTGGGTATCACTCTCTTCCTCACTTGCCGATTTCGTCAGGTCTTCGAGGTCTGCGTCAGTTAGGGGCTGGGAATGGCAGTCCAACAACTCGTCGACGTCTTCAGTCGTCATGTCGCCAAACCCGTCACCTCCAATTATGGCAGCCAACTGCACAGATTTCCGTATTGCAGAGTGTTGGATTTCCGACGGAGTAAATCCCTTGTCGTCGTAAACAATATCGGGCCACAACTTCTTCCAGCTCGCATTCACGGTTGCAGGTTTCATCTCTTGAAGTGCCTTCTGAATATTCTGCAGGCACGTGGCTATGGTGTACTGCCGCCAGTACGCCTTCAAGTTGAAATCTTCATCCTCGTCATCTTGGGCAGCATCCACACACGCAACGAGGTCCGCCAAGGTATTCTTCGTGTAGAGGGCCTTGAACGCCCTGATAACCCCCTGGTCCATCGGTTGAATTAATGACGTGGTGTTGGGTGGCAGGAACTCAACCTGAATGCCCTCATGCGACAGGTCAGTTGCGTGTCCACCAGCGTTATCCATAAGGAGAAGGATCTTGAATGGCAAGCCCTTCTCTAAGAGATATTTACTGACTTGCGGGATAAAACACTGGTGGAACCAGTTGGAGGTCAGCATCTTCGTAATCCATGCTTTTTGATTATGCATCCAGTACACGGGAAGGAGATTCTTATTTTTATTTTTCAAAGCGCGAGGATTTTTCGACTTATAAATAAGCCCCGGCTTTAACAAAAATCCAGCAGCATTGCCACACATCACGAGGGTAACGCGATCCTTGAATGCCTTAAAGCCAGAGGCTTTGGCTTCCTCTTTGAACAGGAAAGTTCGCGACGGCATTCTCTTCCAAAACAAGCCAGTCTCATCCATATTAAAGACTTGTTCCGGCTTGTATCCACCTTCGGCGATAATATTCTTGAACGTCTGGTTCACGTAAGTTTCAGCAGCGGCAGTGTCAGCGGAAGCAGACTCCCCATGCAGGGAAACGCTTTTCAGGGCGAAGCGTTTCTGAAACTTCGCGAACCATCCTTTGCTTGCGGAAAAACGTTTCTGAGGCTGGGAATCAGTGGATGTCCCTGGTTGAGGATCATCTGCATCATCATCATCTTCAGCATGGTTGCCGTCGTCGTCTTTAGGTTCCTTTGCAGCAAAATTCTCATATAAACTCAAAGCCTTTGTTTGGATGGTGTTCGTATCCAACGCTATGTTCTTCTTCCGGCAGTCGGCAATCCACACAGCTAAAGCACCTTCCATGCGTACGATCGTTTTATTACGCGTTGTAACGACTCGCTTCGCTGATCTGCTAAAGGTGATTGCAGCCGTCTTTCTAATGTTCGCCTCGTCCTTTTTGATATAGCGAACGGTGGTTTCGTTGATGCCAAAATGGTGGCCGGCGGCCGCGTAACTTCTACCATCTTTTAACATGTCGAGAAGCGTAACCTTCTCAGCTATCGTCATCATCCTTCGGTGGCGTTTAGGCTCACTACCAGCCTTAAGAGAAGCAGAACGCTTGGGAGCCATTACAGTAGGATTTACGTACAGTACTGTAACAAAAAGTTCAACTTAAAAAGGTCGCACACAGCACAGATTAAACTTCACAAACTTAAGAACGTCTACTCAGCGATACGCGGTAACAGAGAGTGAACGATCCAGCCCCGCGAGAACTTTGATGCTGCGGGTAGAAGATGCGGGCAAAACACCAATCACAGGCTAGATAACAAAACTTGAGTTCTGATTCGTCATCTATCAGCGCTTGAACCAATCACAACCCGTCTTACATTACTATGATGCGTTGGTTACCTACTCATAGAAGATGCCCCGCGCATACTGAACGTACGTAGATTAAGTACAATACCGTAATAATAAATAATGATAATAATACTGTACAGTAATAATAATAATAATAATGATAATAATAATAACAATAATAATTTTATTAACAACAACAACAATAATAATAATAATAACAATAATAATAATACACACTTTACGTACGCTATTTTACGCCTCTCTCTCTCTCTCTCTCTCTCTCTCTCTCTCTCTCTCTCTCTCTCTCTCTCTCTCTCTCTCTCTCTCTCTCTCTCTCTCTCGTACGCTTATTCGAAATGTGATTTTTGCAACAAAGAATATTATTGGATGCAGTACTGTACTACGTACGTATACATACAAAAGATTCATGGAAAAGAAGCACATCCATTACAGTACACACCATTCTAATATGGTATGACTGCATCTGATTTGCGTTTCATGTTCGATTTAATTTTACTACGTACTGAATTATCGTATGATCACATTCTCTTTTCGTGTTTTATTTCTTTCTGTGCTGAATTATATATCATATGTAATGCAATGAACAATCAGTAAGAGCAGATATTACTAATTACAGTATTAATGGAATTACAGGTAACAAAATATCGTATTTGGGGGTCTTCAGATTTCGCGGTATTTTCGAATTTTCCGGAAAATCCGCGATATGTATATATATATGGGTTATGGAAAAACCCCGCGAAGTGGTGAATCCGCGATTGTCGAACCGCGAAGTAGCGAGGGTTCACTGTATACAGGTATATATATATTTACATGCATATATATATATATATATATATATATATATATATTTATATACACACATATATATATATATATATAAATATATATATATATACATATATATATATATATATATATATATATATATATTTAATACATATATATATATATATATATATATATATATATATATATATATATATATATATATATATATATATATATATATATATATATATATATATATATATATATATATATTTAATACACACACACACATATATATATATATATATATATATATATATATATATATATATATATATATATATATATATATATATATATATATTTAATACACACACACACACACACATATATATATATATATATATATATATATATATATATATATATATATTTAATACACACACACACATATATATATATATATATATATATATATATATATATATATATATATATATATATATATGTATATATATATATATATGTGTGTGTGTGTGTGTATATGTATATGTATATGTATATGTACTGTATATGTATATATATATATATATATATGTATATATATATATTTATTCCCCCTGGGCACAATCAGCTCTCTATCACTTCACAGGTGGAGGTTACCCAGCACCTCTTTAGAGAGAAAGGCTTATCGCACGACTTTTCTGGCTACCCCAGGAAATCATCCACCGATGTGTACCAGGCAAAGTGGGCCATCTTCTGTTGCTGGTTCCGTCGACAGAGAACTTCTCTTGGATCCTCTATTCCACTGGTAGCAAACTTTCTAGCGTATCTACGAAAGGAAAAATACTTCTGTCTCAGCATTAGAAGGGTATTGCTCATCCTTGAATCAGGTACTGAGACTGAGAGAAGTGAATATTTTCCCTTTTTGGGAATTATCTGTACTTATCTGGAGTATAGAGAAGACCTTTCCTCCTCATAAAATTTGACTTTATTATTATTATTTTTATTATTATTATTATTATTATTATTATTATTATTTTCTAAGCTACATCCCTAGTTGGGAAAGCAGAATGCTATAAGCCCAGGGTCTCCAATAGGAAAAATAGCCCAGTAAGAAAAGGAAACAAGGAAAAATAGAATAGTAACAATATTAAAATCTATATTTCATATATGAACTATAAAAACTTTGAAAAAACAAGAGGTAGAGAAATAAAGTAGAATAGTGGGCCGGAGTGTACCCTCAAGCAAGAGAACTCTAACTCAAGACAGTTGAAGATCATGGTACAGAGGCTATGGCACTAGTTTTGAATGTAACCAAGGTCATCGCCCGGGAGATTGGATATTTTCCATTTATTTTTCTTTGCTGTATTGATTAACGCTGTTAGTAAAGCAGACAATGCCATACAAAAGGGCAGTGGAGTCGTACAGTTTTCTTTACTATAAGAAAAGAAATCCCTATGAACTGTTGAGGCTAGCGTGAGATAGGGACCTAACCCTGAGAAGTGTTTTTCTGCTTATTTAGCTTCTACTAAGTGTGTAGGTGAACTACGTGGACTTTCTTATTTAGTCTCTCATTCTGAGCACTGGAGGCACGCTTTATCTTTTGTTCCTGAGTTCATAGTTAAAACTTAAAATTCATCTATTCTTAATTCCAGGATTTCATCACTAAAGGAATTAACCAAGGATCTGGATGAGTTACCTTTGTGACCTGTAAGGCCACTAAGGTGTTACCTAAAGAGAACCCAGACTACCAGACCTAGGTTACAGAACCTGTTCTTAAGCACTGGTAGCTGGTAGGGTGAAGAAAAAAGTTGCTTTAAATACAATTTCCCTTTGGCTGCGAGAGACTATTAACAGAGCGTTTTACCCTAGATCCTCCGGTACATCAGAGCAAGTTCAGGTGCACAGCATTGAGATTGTAGGAGTTGGTGCTACTCTATCCTTTAAGAAAAATCTCTTGGTGGCTCAAATACATTATTTGTTTCGATGCAATTGCAAGTCTGTGGATAAGTTTTCAGTGTGACCAGTGATTGCAGCTCAGCAAGTGAGGTAGTGACTCGAGCCCTTTACAGGACCAAAAGTACAGTATCATGTCTAAGATAGCAGTTACAACATAAGTCTAGAATGGGAGTGAGAGTGTCTGGCCCTTTTCCTCTTTTCTTCCCCTCACTTGAGGTATAGCTGTTGGTATCCTATGTAGCTGAATGGACATTGTTACAGGTGTGCCTCACCTATTATTTGCAGTTTTTCTAATACCTTTGAATAGAAGTGTTCATTCTACCATCCTCCTTATGATGGGGAGGATGGATATTTACAGGCAAACCCATTGATTTTTATATGCGCTACTTTACAGACTCGCTAATCTAAGAGAGATTTTCTTGTGCAACATCCTTGGTTGCCTGAGCCATGAGCCTGATGATACTTTCTAACCTGGTTTGAGAGGTATTTAGGATCATATTCTCCTTACTTTATCAGGCCTGAGCATAGCCATCACGTTGTTTTAGCCAGCCATTTAAGTAACAGGGAATTCTTAACCTGAGTCCTTCAAATTCACTCCTTCAGCTCCCTAAAAGTCCCAAGGTATAATCAAAGTGACTGTTCAATGTTTGGTAACTACCAGCTACTGCTGACACCTTTTTATAAGTTTTAAGTGCCTAGTCCTCCAGCTGATCTGAATCATTCTCCTAATAAGGGACTCAGTTTTGTATAGTTTGGAAAAATACAAGTTATTTTAAAGTTTGTGGGATAATTGAAGCTCAACCTTATTATTTTTTTGAGAATTCTAACAAACTTTTTACTTTTTTTTTTTTTTTAAATTAACTTATTATTTTGAAAGTTTACTGAATGTTGAGGATAATAGGGAGGCAGATATAATTGCTGTTGCAGGTGTTGAGGTGCCAGTGATGGGAGATGAGAATGAGAGAGAGAGATTACAATAGATGAAGTGAGGAGAGCACTAGATGAAACGAGAGTAGGAAAAGCATCTGGTATGGCTGGTGTGAGAGCTGAGATGTTGAAGGAAGGGGGTGTGACTGTACTTGAATGGTTGGTGAGATTGTTTAATATGTGTTTTGTGTTGTCAATGGTACCAGTAGATTGGGTTTGTGCATGTATTGTACCACTATATAAGGGTAAGGGAGATGTGCATGAGTGTTGTAATTCAAGAGGTATTAGTTTGTTAAGCGTAATTGGAAAAGTGTATGGTAGAGTAATGATTAATAGGATCAAGGATAAAACAGAGAATGCAATCTTAGAAGTACACGGTGGTTTTAGAAGAGGTAGGGGTTGTATGAATCAGATTTTTACAGTAAGGCAGATATGCGAGAAATATTTAGCAAAAGGTAAGGAGGTGTATGTTGCGTTTATGGATCTGGAGAAAGCGTATGATAGAGTTGATAGGGAAGCAATGTGGAATGTGATGAGGTTATATGGAGTTGGTGGAACGTTGTTGCAAGCAGGGAAAAGTTTCTACAAAGGTAGTAAAGCATGTGTTAGGATAGGAAATGAAGTGAGTGATTGATTTCCGGTGAGAGTGGGGGTGAGACAGGGATGTGTGATGTCGCCGTGGTTGTTTAACTTGTTGTTTAACTTGTATGTTGATGGAGTGGCGAGAGAGGTGAATGCTCGAGTGCTTGGACGAGGATTAAAACTGGTAGATGAGAATGACCATGAATGGGAGGTAAATCACTTGTTGTTTGCAGATGATACTGTACTGGTTGCAGGCACAGAAGAGAAGCTTGGACGATTAGTGACAGAATTTGGAAGAGTGTGTGAGAGAAGGAAGTTGAGAGTTAATGTGGGTAAGAGGAAGGTTATAAGATGTACGAGAAGGGAAGGTGGTGCAAGGTTAAATGTCATGTTGAATGGAGAGTTACTTGAGGAGGTGGATCAGTTTAAGTATTTGGGGTCTGTTGTTGCAGCAAATGGTGGAGTGGAAGCAGATGTACGTCAGAGAGTGAATGAAGGTTGCAAAGTGTTGGGGCCAGTTAAGGGAGTAGTAAAAAAGAGAGGGTTGGGCATGAATGTAAAGAGAGTTCTATATAAGAAAGTGATTGTACCAACTGTGATGTATGGATCGGAGTTGTGGGGAATGAAAGTGATGGAGAGACAGAAATTGAATGTTTGAGATGAAGTGTCTAAGGAGTATGGCTGGTGTATCTCGAGTAGATAGGGTTAGGAACGAAGTGGTGAGAGTGAGAATGTTTGTAAGAAATGAGTTAGCAGCTAGAGTGGATATGAATGTGTTGAGGTGGTTTGGCCATGTTGAGAGAATGGAAAATGGCTGTCTGCTAAAGAAGGTGATGAATGCAAGAGTTGATGGGAGAATTACAAGAGGAAGGCCAAGGTTCGGGTGGATGGATGGAGCGAAGGAAGCTCTGGGTGATAGGAGGATAGATGTGAGAGAGGCAAGAGAGCGTGCTAGAAATAGGAATGAATGGCGAGCGATTGTGATGCAGTTCCGGTAGGCCCTGCTGCTTCCTCCGATGCCTTTGATGACCGAGGAGGTAGCAGCAGTAGGGGATTCAGCATTATGAAGCTTCATGTGTGGTGGATAACGGGGGAGGGTGGGCTGTGGCACCCTACCAGTACCAGCTTAACTCGGTTGAGTCCCTTGGGAGGAACGTAGAGAGTAGAGGTCCCCTTTTTTGTTTTTGTTTCATTTGTTGATGTCGGCTACCCCCCAAAATTGGGGGAAGTGCCTTGGTATATGTATGTATGTAACTTACGGTAATTCTTAAATCTAAATTATCTTGTAAGATTGGTTTTATTTTTTATTCAGATTTAAGGGATTTTTCACAGCACTCACTCTATGCTATGTAATGACATGAAATCTGCTAAATTCCTCTTTCCAGTTTGTTATAGGAAATAATCAAAGGCAAATGTTGCAATTTTGTTTTAGGAAAAATTTATTGTGGGAAATTTCTGTGAATTATATATACATTACCACTCATGACTGTGATTGATTATATTTTCTCTTATTTTACGCAGGAATGAGATTGAAGGTGTCAGCAAAGATATCCTCTTCAGATTCCAAAGTTTGAAGCTCAATGATACTGTAAGTTGTAAAGATAAGTAATATTATTTTTTTGAATGTATTATATTTCTTTAGGTCAGTTCTTTTATTTTAGAATTTTATGATTGAAGGAGTTGAGCTGTAAATTCAAATTATGCCCATTAGAGTATGATTTATAATACAGTAAGTTGAATTATTTATAGAACTATTATATTTGTATTAGATGTACACCAAGTATAATTGTTAGATTGAATATAATTTTCATTGGCAAATGTTTATGTTGGTTTGCTTGATTAAAGATTTTAATGTGTTATTTAGGATTGTGGAGTATGTTTGATTTATGACTTTTATATTCCTGTTTTGATGAAACAGGTACATGAAAAGGAAGAAAGTGAGGCAACAATCAGTGAGGAGATAAGTGTATTAGAAGGACAAATATCTGAGCTCAAAGAGGAACAAAATTCACTTCAGAAGGGAAGGGAAGATCGTCTGCCTGTAGATGAACTAAATCTAATTGCGTAAGTACTGGTAAATACTGTAGTGTGTAATTAGTTCCTTTTAAAATATTTTTTTTCTTAAATGATTTAGCAACTTTAATTAAGAACATTTTTGTACTCTTGTTTCAGATATTTTAATCTCAAAAAGTAATAGGTTAAGCCATTACTATGTTTTGGGACAAAACTACAATGGAAGGTCTTTAATCAAAAGATTTTCTATATGTTTTACTCGTACAGTAGACGTATACTCATTGTGTACCTAAAATCTTGAAAAGTGTGTGGAGAGTAAGGAAAGCAGGGAGGCAGGAAGGGGGTACAAGTAGAATAATAATACTGTATGGATAAGTGCCATTCTGGGAGTCATTGTCACTGTTATACAACTACTGTTGATTTTTAAAGATAGAGGCAAATACTGTATTCTGCTCGTAAGTGCAATCCACAGAACCAGCTACCATAATCATCTCTAATTTTTTTGTCTATATTGCCACATATGTTCAGAGTTAAAAAAGAATTACTGTAGTCTAATTCCAGTTCTTCAGTTTTCAGTACTAAATTTTAAATAAAAAATTGTTCACTGCCTTAATAATTCTAAGGTAATGTATTATTGATTGTTTGTTCCTATACAAATACAAGTAAACTGCAGTATTCAATATCCCATCGCTCTGCGTCATTATCTGGATTTTGTGCGTGTGTTTTTTTTTTTTTTTTTCAAAAATTGTAATTGCTTTCAAGCCTTACAATGCCAACTAAACATTTAATTTTTTCATTAAGTGCATGTGAGGATGTGCCTACAGTAAAAGTAAGTTTTAATTTAAAAGAATGTTTGAGTGTATAATGGGATTATAATAGTGTTGGAAAGGTTTATAAAAGTTTAGATTTATAAAGATACTGTAATGAAAAATTATGGAAGTACATAATGAAAAAATATATCCCATAGGTATCTACTTTACAGCCTTTCAGCTATTGCTTGGGGGCATGGAACGAAACCTCTGCAATAGCTCAAGTGATTTCTGTATTGAGGTTTACATTCCTTCCCTCTTTGGAGAGCTCCAGAGACAACAACCCAGCAGAAGGAGCGTGGTATAGTGTACTATCAATGATCATCGTGAACATAACAGTATTTTTCAATATTAAACTTAGCCGGTGATTATATAAGCTGCAGCTCTGCTGCCCGACAGAAAAACTCTACGTTCAAAATACGCCAGCGATCGCTATGCAGGTAGGGGGTGTACATCAACAGCGCCATCTGTCGAGCAGGTACTCAGTACTCAATGTAAACACAGAACTCAATTTTCTCTCTGTCGTGCCACCGGCAAGACCTACTAAATTCGCTGTTGCTTACTGGATTGGTTTTCACATATTTTGGTGAAGTACACATTTCTAGTTTTGAGCTTTCGCTTTGCAGACGTTATCTTCAATACATCCTTGCATTCTTTTATTGATTTTGGATTATTTGTTGACGACTTTGGATAGATTTTGAATTCCCCTTTGACTACTTCAAAATGGCTGACCCTTCTCAAGTCCCTAAGTTTAGGAAATGTAATGCCAGGGACTGTTCAAGGCGTCTTCCGAAGGCCTCTATCGATCCTCACACCGTTTGTTCCAATTGTCGGGATAAGGCCTGTCAATTGGAAGATCGATGTGAGGAATGCGTTGGGCTTTCGGAATTCGATTTCATCGAATTCCAGAAATACACACGTAGGCTAGAGAGAGATAGAGTCAGGAGAAGTTCATCTCGCTCCGTTGATATTTCCTCTCCTCATGCCCCACAACCTATTCCTTCCCCTGTAGTGGTTGCTCCTGATCCCCCTTCTAGCACTCAACAACCTTCGATGGCAGATATGATGCGTGCCATCCAGGCTCTGGGTGAGAGAGTCGAGTCATTGGCGAGTGACCGTAACCAACTCATGGCAGACGTCAAGGAGTTGAAGTGTAAGAGTGCTGTGGGTAGTGACAAAGTGAGTGGTAGTGTTGTGGAAAGTGTTATAGATAGTGTTGCGCTTGAGGGTTCGTCTGTTCGTGCCTGTCGTCCTCCCAGTCCGGGACCTCTTGCAAGCTCCCAAGCCCAGGGGAGAAGCAATGTCGTACGACCAAAGGGTTCGAGAGGCTTTAATCAGCGAACAGACGTTCCCTCCGTGGTTTCGGGCGTATCTAACCAAGATCGCCCCACCCACACGAAGACGAGAGAGCCCATTTATTCCTCGTCTGCGGAAGAGGTTTCTCGAAAGAAACCATGGACCAAGGTCTCGCGGCCTCTTAAGCGTAAGTCGGTCCCTTCCGCGCAAGTCCAACGGCCCAGTTGTAGCCACTGGGTCAGTTCGGACTCGCTGCAGTCTTCAGATGACTGCACACCTCCTAAGAGAGGCAAAGCGGTACCGCATCAGGCAGTAACACCGTCTGTTGCCGCACCTGCTACTGTAGACCCTAAGTGGTCGTTGCTGCAGACCATGCAGACACAGTTAACGTCATTAATGCAGGACTTTCGTGCGGAGAAGGTTGACGCTACACCAACCTCTAGCCTACAACCACCCACGGTTGTGCGTCCAGTGGACGCTGAGGCTACCTTCTCCCGCACTCCAGCTGTGAGAGTCCCGCCACCCATGCGTTCCAGTGTACCCTGCCAGCCGCATGTTGACGTTCAGCGACGCACGGAACCTTCCGTTGACGTTCGCGAGTTACAACAACAACCTAAGTTGTTTTGTTTTGACGCGGTGCGTCAACCTCCGCAACCCAGTGTGGTTACCACTACTCGCCCACAGCAGACTAGACAGTCAGGAGTAGACGTTTTGCGCCCCCGCGCTGCTATGGTTGTTGCCAGTTCACAGACTGGGCTACAGTTCCATGACGTTGCGTCCGGTTCAGTCACGCATGCACCCGTGCTGCCGGACTCAGCTGACCAGCCGATTCCTACTCCTTTGCCGCTTCCTCCTCAGTTTTCAGATGATGGACTCTCTGATGATGACGACGCTGCACACATTGACGACCCGCATACGGACATCGACGAACCCAAGACCACGCAACCCTCCTTGGACTTTAGGAAAGTTCTTGCACTGTTCAGGGAGATGTATCCTGATCAGTTTATTTCTGCGGCCCCACGCTCTCCTCCATCTGAGTTCGCTTTAGGCACGCAGTCATCCGCGCCTGCCTTTACGAAGCTCGTCCTCGCCCGCTCGTCTAAGAGAGCTTTACGGGTGTTGGGAGAATGGATGCAGTCCAAAAAGCACCTTGGGAAGACAGCATTCACGTTTCCCCCTGCGAGACTCTCTTCCAGATCGAGCGTCTGGTATGCCACGGGAGAAGTTCTCGGCTTGGGAGTTCCTGCCTCTGCCCAGGGCGACTTCTCAAGTCTAGTAGACTCTCCCCGCAGGCTAGCCATGAGACGCTCTAAGATTTGTTGGTCTCCTTCAGACTTAGACCATCTGTTAAAAGGAGTGTTCAGAGCCTTCGAGGTTTTTAACTTTTTGGATTGGTGTTTGGGAGCGTTGAGCAGGAAGACCTCCCCCTCTGACAAGGAAACTTCCATGCTCATTATGTCCTGCATGGACAAGGCCATACGTGACGGATCCAGTGAGCTTGCGGCTTCGTTCGTTTCCGGGGTCCTCAAGAAACGGGAAAACCTTTGCTCGTTCCTGTCAGCTGGAGTAACAGTGTCAGAGATCGGAACTTCTTTTTGCTCCTCTCTCAAAGTGCCTCTTCCCAGAGGAATTGATAAAGGAGATTGCTACCTCCTTGATTCAGAAGGACACCCATGACCTGGTTGCGTCCTCTGCCCGCAAAGCCACCCCTTTGCCTACCGTATCTAGACCCAGGATGGACACTCCAGCGTCCAGATTCATTCCGCCCTTTCGTGGCAGAGCCTCCAGCAGAGGAGGTGCTCGTGCCGAAGGGAGACGCGGGAAGAAGAAAGGTACCAAGTCCTTTAAAGGCAGAGTCTGACTGCCACCTTCTTCAGACAGCAGTGGGAGCCAGACTCAAGAACTTCTGGCAGATCTGGGAGAAAAGGGGCGCAGATGCACAATCTGTGAAGTTGCTAAGAGATGGGTACAAGATCCCGTTTGTCCGCAAACCCCCTCTAGCAACGTCTCCCATCGATCTCTCTCCCAGGTACAAAGAGGAAGACAAGAGGCTAGCCTTGAAGCAGGAGGTGTCTCTCTTGCTACAAAAGGGAGTGGTAGTCAAAGTCCGGGACCATCAATCCCCGGGCTTCTACAACCGTCTCTTCTTAGTGGTAAAGAAGACAGGAGGGTGGAGACCGGTGCTAGACGTCAGTGCGCTGAATGTCTTTGTCACAAAGCAGACGTTCGCCATGGAGACCACAAAGTCAGTTCTAGCAGCGGTCAGAAAGGAAGACTGGATGGTCTCTTTAGACCTAAGGGACGCATACTTTCACGTCCCCATCCACCCAGAATCCCAACCTTTGCTGAGATTCGTTTACGACAAGGTTGTCTACCAATTTCGAGCCCTGTGCTTTGGCCTAAGCACGGCTCCTCTTGTTTTTACGAGGCTGATGAGGAATATTGCCAAATTCCTGCATTTAGCGGATATCAGAGCCTCCCTCTATTTGGACGACTGGCTTCTAAGAGCGTCTTCCAGTCGTCGCTGTCTGGAGAATCTAAAGTGGACTCTAGATCTGATCAAGGAATTGGGTCTCCTGGTCAATATGGAAAAGTCCCAACTGGTCCCATCCCAAACTATAGTTTACTTAGGGATGGAGATTCACAGTCAAGCTTTTCGGGCTTTTCCGTCGACCCCCAGAACAAGTCAAGCCCAGGTATGCATCCAGAACATGCTAAAGAAGAAACGTTGTTCAGTCAGACAGTGGATGAGTCTGATAGGGACGCTATCATCCCTGGAACAGTTCGTTTCGTTAGGGAGACTACACCTCCGTCCCCTGCAATTTCATCTAGCTGTTTACTGGGAAAAGGACAAGACGCTAGAAGCGGTCTCGATCCCCATTTCCGAGAAGATGAAGTCATCACTGACTTGGTGGAAGGACAGTATCAACCTCAGAGAGGGTCTGCCCCTGGCTGTTCAGACCCCCAACCACATTTTTTTCTCGGACGCATCGGACACGGGCTGGGGTGCGACACTAGACGGTCGGGAATGCTCGGGAACGTGGAACTCGAATCAAAGAGCGTTACACAGCAACTGCAAGGAGCTACTGGCAGTTCATCTGGCCTTGAAAAGCTTCAAGTCCCTCCTTCAAGGCAAAGTGGTGGAGGTGAACTCAGACAACACCACGGCCTTGGCGTACATCTCCAAGCAAGGAGGGACCCATTCTATGACGTTGTACGAGATCGCAAGGGACCTCCTCACCTGGTCAAGAGATTTAAACCTCTCTCTAGTAACGAGGTTCATACAAGGCAATATGAATGTCATGGCGGATTGCCTCAGTCGGAAGGGTCAAATCATCCCAACAGAATGGACCCTTCACAAAGATGTGTGCAAGAGACTATGGGCCACATGGGGCCAACCTACCATAGATCTCTTCGCAACTTCAAGGACCAAGAGGCTCCCAATATATTGCTCACCGATCCCGGACCCAGCATCAGTTCATATAGATGCCTTTCTGCTGGATTGGTCCCATCTAGACCTTTATGCATTCCCCCCGTTCAAGATTGTCAACAAGGTACTGTAGAAGTTCGCCTCTCACGAAGGGACAAGGTTGACGTTGGTTGCTCCCCTCTGGCCCGCGAGAGAATGGTTCACCGAGGTACTTCAATGGCTGGTGGACGTGCCCAGAACTCTTCCTCTAAGAGTGGACCTTCTACGTCAGCCACACGTAAAGAAGGTACACCCAGACCTCCACGCTCTTCGTCTGACTGCCTTCAGACTATCGAAAGACTCTCGAGAGCTAGAGGCTTTTCGAAGGAGGCAGCCAGGGCGATTGCTAGAGCAAGGAGGACATCCACTCTTAGAGTCTACCAGTCGAAGTGGGAAGTCTTCCGAAACTGGTGCAAGTCGGTATCAGTATCCTCAACCAGTACCTCTGTAACCCAAATAGCTGACTTCCTATTATACCTGAGGAAGGAAAGATCTCTTTCAGCTCCCACGATCAAAGGTTACAGAAGCATGTTGGCAGCAGTCTTCCGTCACAGAGGCTTAGATCTTTCTAACAACAAAGATCTACAGGATCTCCTTAAGTCTTTTGAGACCTCGAAGGAGAGTCGTTTGGCTACACCGGGTTGGAATTTAGACGTGGTACTAAGATTCCTTATGTCAGAAAGGTTCGAGCCACTACAATCAGCCTCCTTTAAAGATCTCACTTTAAAGACTCTTTTCCTCGTTTGCCTAGCAACAGCTAAAAGAGTCAGTGAGATACACGCCTTCAGCAAGAACATCGGATTTTCATCTGAAACGGCTACATGTTCTTTACAGCTTGGTTTTCTAGCCAAAAACGAGCTACCTTCTCGTCCTTGGCCGAAATCGTTCGATATTCCAAGCCTTTCAAATTTGGTTGGAAATGAACTAGAAAGAGTCTTATGCCCTGTTAGAGCTCTTAAGTTCTATTTAAGACGAACTAAACCTTTACGAGGACAGTCAGAAGCTTTATGGTGTGCTATTAAGAAACCTTCTTTACCTATGTCAAAGAATGCAGTTTCCTATTATATCAGACTGTTGATACGAGAAGCTCATTCCCATCTGAATGAGGAAGACCATGCTTTGCTGAAGGTAAGGACACATGAAGTTAGAGCTGTCGCAACTTCAGTGGCCTTTAAACAAAATAGATCTCTGCAGAGTATAATGGACGCAACCTATTGGAGAAGCAAGTCAGTGTTCGCGTCTTTTTATCTTAAAGATGTCCAGTCTCTTTACGAGAACTGCTACACCCTGGGACCATTCGTAGCAGCGAGTGCAGTAGTGGGTGAGGGCTCAACCACTACATTCCCCTAATTCCATAACCTTTTTAATCTTTCTCTTGAAATGTTTTTTTATTGTTGTTTTGGGTTGTCCGGAAGGCTAAGAAGCCTTTCGCATCCTGGTTGATTTGGCGGGTGGTCAAATTCTTTTCTTGAGAAGCGCCTAGATTAGAGGTTTTGATGAGGTCCTTTAGTATGGGTTGCAACCCTTGATACTTCAGCTCCTAGGAGTCGCTCAGCATCCTAAGAGGAACGCGAGGCTCAGTAAGGAAGACGTACTTAAAAAAGGCAGAGTAATTGTTCAAGTCGACTTCCTTACCAGGTACTTATTTATTTTATGTTTGTTATTTTGAATAACTGCTAAAATGAAATACAAAATACTTAGCTCATAATAATGTAAACAATTAATGCTGGTCTCTACCCACCCCCCTGGGTGTGAATCAGCTTATATAATCACCGGCTAAGTTTAATATTGAAAAATGTTATTTTTATTAATAAAATAAATTTTTTAATATACTTACCCGGTGATTATATATTAAAGGACCCTCCCTTCCTCCCCAATAGAGACGCAGTGGACCGAGGAGAAAATTGAGTTCTGTGTTTACATTGAGTACTGAGTACCTGCTCGACAGATGGCGCTGTTGATGTACACCCCCTACCTGCATAGCGATCGCTGGCGTATTTTGAACGTAGAGTTTTTCTTTCGGGCAGCAGAGCTGCAGCTTATATAATCACCGGGTAAGTATATTCAAAAATTTATTTTATTAATAAAAATAACATTTTATAATTGATCCCATGACATGATCACAATGGGTACGGTCACAATGCATATGATCATGATCCCGGCCGCTACGTCACCGATTTAGCTGCCTCAGTGTGATCACTATGGAATCGGTCTTCTACACACTTGTCAGACACCTCGCTTTTCGATCTCTCGCGCCTGTTCTACAGTAACTTTTGGGCTAAAGAACTTATGACATCTGCTACGATACTGGTGAAAGAGGAATCTATGATAATTTTCTTTGCTTGTATGAGCACCGAGGTTTTGCTTGTGGTCTTCACTTCCCGTTTCATCTTCACATGAACATTCCAATTGCGTCCTCTCCCCCCAAGTCAGAAGTTCTTGCGCCACTGACATTTATGTTTTTCCACTATTCTGACTGATTTGCAGATTAATCAGCAGAGTGACTTCTCCAAATCTTAGCGTAACCCTGGTGGCTCCCAAATGGCTACATGCTGAATGGTAACCAGACCTAGTGCCATTCCTAGTTGATGTACAGAGAGAACTACTACTATAGCCCAACCTGCTTTGCCAACCCAACCTGCAAAGGTACCACAACTTGGTGACATCCCAGTCACTTCACGGGTGAAGACTATCAAACATCTAGTGAAATGCTTTTTGCGAGGCACTGCACAGATGTCTGGATGCCTGAGTAGATCGTTTGTAGATGTCTTCTCATGTCCCTCAAGAGGTCCCTGTACAGATCTTTGAGGCACGTGTCAGATAAAGATCAGACACTCGATATGGTCTTTCTCCTACCCCTGACCTTGGTGAAACAAGTAGGCATACTTCATGGAATTTATAATGTCATTAGTGCTTCTTTGGGTGGTGAGGGTGTTACGGCACTCATGAAGTGCACTCGGAGTTTCAGACTGCAGCACCAAATTTTTTTCCTGAGTGCAGGCAGATCCAAGAAGATCTCCAGGAACACCATATCCATCTAGCTTTGAGAAAACATAAGACGAGCTTACTTACCGTCAGCTTAAGATCCAGAGGAATTCTATCAAACTGACACTTACAAAGTGAGTGTGACTGGATCAACACTAGCCTTCAGGAAGAACATGTCAGTGCAAGATATGAATGCCGAATTCTTGAAACACCAGGCAACCTTCATTGCCCACCATCTGCGGGAGTACAGCATAGTCACAAGTTCCTAGACAAGTTCTCGCTGGGACCAGTGGAGGTTGTTCAGCAGTTTGTGTGGAAAACCTAGCTCCTTCACAGAACAAGAATCATCTCATCAAAAATAGTGGTCCTGATGTAAGTGTAGGATGAGAAAGAAGAACGTTTGGTCCTTTTTCCTCTCCCCTTCCTTGGGATGCAGTGGTTGTGTCGTTATTTACTGGATTAGACTTTGATATTCACGTTAGCTGCCGTTCCAAACAACTTTTCTATTCCTTAATAGATAGAAGTATCCCCACATTCCCCCTATGAGGGGGAGGATGGACACTGTATACAACCCATTATTTGTAAATTGACCATACATTTCAGACATGACATCCTCTTTGGGATATAGGTTTCTCATTGACTGCGTGTGTTGACAGAAACTTAGCCTATTACCGGAGAGACAAGAGTCAACACTACCTCACCTCTGTAGGTCCGAGTGTTCGGACATCCGAGGATTTTTAACTGGCCAACTTGGTTAGAGGAACTTCCTCCCCCCTAAGAATAACTCCTATTAAAGGACAAGGGTTTGTATACATGTGGGAACAAATAATTTCTTTTTTAAAGTATATTTTGTATATGTGGGAACAAATAAATTTTTTTTTAAAGTACTGTACTGTATTTTATATTCTTCCAAACCAAACAAACCCGAGGCCTTTTAAGTTACACTTCCTGCTGCAACCACCCCTCAAGTTCTAGGTGATGGTCAAAGTGGCTAATCAGTGTGCTGGCAAGGAGGTTGGACTTCCCCACCCTTACCCGTAACTACTAAGTTGTGGTCATGTCATATTTGGTTCTCTGGACAAGATGATGGAGAGTCTCCCCCTCCTTTATGTCACCACCATAATATAAATTAAGAACACTTAAAATTTTATGCATAAAGTTAAAACTTCCTTAAATGGCTTGGGTGTGTATAATTAGGAAAAATACAAATTATTAAAACTTTGGTGGTATAGATTTTTTAGACCTTTTGGCAGCATTACCCTCATTACTAATCTTAGTCAATTGTTTACCAACTATGTTTTGCAAAATCCTTTATTGAAACAAATATTGGCATAAATGTAGGGTGAATCACAATTATGTAAGCTATCAATATAAGTAGAACTAATTAGTTACTAGCAGTCCTTAGCCTCGTGTGCTAATAGAATTTTTTCTTAATAATAAAGGGTGGTATTTCAAATCTGTTCAATTTAAATATGTGAATATCAAGAAATAACTACTGGTTTTCTTTTGAGCCAGACTGGCTAAGGCCCTAAAATATTGAAGTAGTTTGTATTTTTCCTAGCTATGCAAACCTGAGTCCTTTAGATCAGGGCCAGCCAAGTTTTGTCAGTGGGCCACTTTTATGAAAACTCTAAAATCAAGTGGGCCACCGTAATATTGTATATTGAAATATTGTTAAAATGATCACATATACCATTTGCTAAGTTATTTAAAATATGACTGTTGGATAATGATACATATTTCTCATAGTTTTCTAAAAATAATTTTTCTGTACATACTCATATTTTGTGGTATTTTGATAGAATGCTGTATTTTGGTATTAATTAACAAATAATAAAGTTATAACTTATAAACAAAGTGAAGAAAATTAGTTATTTTATTACTAACACTATTCTATTTCAAACACCTAATATACAGTAGATAAGTGATGGTTCTTCATTAACTCAATGAAGATTCTGTATTTGTAATTTCTTTCATTAATTACTGTATATTGGAAAAGATAAAATATTTTGGAATTAATTCAAGGCAACATAACAAATAATTATTTAAATACAAATATCATGGATAATTAAATACACCCAGTCTCAATAATGCTTTTGCCAGTTGCTTGAATTATTTGGTTAAAGTCAACGTTTTTATAATTCAAGTAAATTGGTAAATTATATATTAATTGTGTAAATACAGGCATAGTCTATGGGTATTTTGGGATAGAAAAAATACTTATTTAAATTCAGATATGATATACAACAAAAGCATTCGTAAATTCAGTGAGAACATTGGTAATTGCTTGTCTTGGTTTAAAATCAGTCGGTGCACATCTTAATTCTGATTCAAGGTTTATGCCATTGATTGAGGCTTGCAATTTTTATTTGATGAATTTCATGAATGAAATGTCCTTTCACAAAGTCATGTTGAACCAAATATTGCCAGTAATTTTGCCACATATATTTATTTAAAATCAAGTTTGCGTATGTTTACACAATAATTCTGGATAATGATGTGTATTTTTTATTTCACTTGGAACCCCAGCACTTTTAAGCGATAAAATAATCTATGCTATAATAGGAGAAAATTTAATTTTCTTATTTTTTCTTTCAAGGAGGGAGTTGAATGCTGCACATGTAAAACTTGTGGAGGAAAATAAATCCTTGGCAAGCACAGTAGCTAAACTGGAAGAAGAGCTACAGCAGTTGAATAAGGGTAAGACGGCTCACTCTGATGAAGGGTCAGCAAATTAGCAGGGCATGTTCAGTGGCCATAAGTTTTTGCCATGCTTGTCTTCCTTTTCAGAGAAATTAAGTTTTATAATCTTTTTCTGTTTGTTTTAGTTGAAGAATCAATACAGTTATTTAGTCTGATTTATTTTTAAAGGTACAGTATAAGTGTATCCAAGCTTTATATGTACATATGTACAGCCTTGGATTTGTTTATTATTTACTCCTTATATGATGCTATAAGCTTATCTTTTCTGAAAAGATATCAAAATATATCATATGTTTAATTTGAACTTTAAATTTTTTTTAGTAGAATATAACAGAAGAAAGATGACTTTCTTATTGTAAAATTCAGTTTTTTATTTCACTACTAGAGATGCCAAGTGACAGAAATAATTTGAGGAGATATTTTTTTTCTACCAAAGTAACATCTGTAGAACAATGTCTTTTGGAGACAAATGCAGTTTCCAAGTACTGTTCTTGAGAATAAACTGTTGAAGTTAATTGTTTTCAGCTTTTCTCTCTTCCATGATTAAGTTGTAGTCCTTGGGCAAGATAACGGAGAGTCTCCCCTTCCTTTATTCTACCACCATGATATAAATCAAGAACACTGTTAGAATGCCATGCATTAGTCAGTAAAGTGTACTAGAATATAAGCAAAACCCAATATAAATATATTAAAGAAAATATAATACTCAAAGAAGATAAAAATTCTATCAACCTAGTACATGATGCTCTTAAAATTTTCTCATAATTTGAGATATATCTTTACCGTGTGATTATTGTAGATGATAACGAGGACAATGTGGTAGTTTTGCACTGGCCAATGCAGGTTATTGTGAACTTTTTCTTAGGAATCCTCGTCTTTAACCATTGTCACTGAAGTAACTCAGATGTTAAGGATATACAATTTCTTTTAGTAAAGTATGTCATTCTTTTATATGGCAATTTTAAATATTTAACTTAGCCGGTGAATATATATAGCTGCAACTCTGTTGCTCGACAGACAAAAAACAGTAAAAAAACTCGCCAGCGATCGCTATACAGGTTGCGGGTGTGCCCACCAGCGCCAACTGTCGGCCAGATACCATACTCGATGTAAACAAAGACTCAATTTCTTCTCTGTCGACGTGTCGACAAGACGTACTTTACTCGCTGTTGAAACCTGGAGTTTTTCCCATCATATTTGGTGAAGTACTTTAATTTGGTTTTGAGCTTTCGCAGTGCAGGGTTTTCTTCAAATAAATCCTTGAACTCTTTTTTTGTATCGGATTCATTGTTGATGACTTAGATCGTTTTTTGGAATTTTCCCTTGACCAATTCAAAATGGCTGACCTTTCACAAGTTCCCAAGTTCAGAAAATGCAATGCTAGGGACTGTTCTAGGCGTCTTCCAAAGGCTTCTCTCGACCCTCACACTGTTTGTTCCAATTGTCGGGGTAAAACCTGTCAATTGGAAGATCGGTGTGAGGAATGCGTGGGCCTTTCGGAATTCGATTTTATCGAATTTGAGAAGTATACACGCAGACTAGAGAGAGATAGGGTAAGGAGAAGTTCTTCTAGGTCGGTAGATTTTTCCTCTCCTCATGCTCCTCAACCTAATCCTTCCCCTGTAGTGGTTGTTCCTAACCCCCCTCCTAGCACTCAGGAACCATCGATGGCT
Organism: Palaemon carinicauda; assembly: GCF_036898095.1. NCBI lineage: Eukaryota > Metazoa > Arthropoda > Malacostraca > Decapoda > Palaemonidae > Palaemon > Palaemon carinicauda. The sequence continues at coordinate 166,374,763 of NC_090729.1, read as the reverse complement.
GACATGATGCGTGCTATCCATGCCTTGGGGGAGAGAGTTGAGTCCCTTGCAAGTGACCGCAATCAACTCATGGCGGATGTTAAGGAACTAAAGTGCCAAAGTGCCGCGGGAAGTGATAAAGTGCCTAGTGTTTCTCAAAGTGTTGTGAACAGTGTTGCGCTTGAGGGTTCGTCTGTTCGTGCCTGTCGTCCTCCTAGTCCGGGACCTCTTGCAAGCTCCCAAGCCCAGGGGAGAAGCAATGTCGTACGACGCATGGGTTCGAGAGGCCTTGATCAGCGAACAGACGTTCCCTCCATGGTATCAGGCGTATCTCCCCAAGATCGCCCCTACCTACGTAAGACAAGAGAGCCCGTTTTTACCTCGTCGTCCGAAGGTGTTTCTCATAAGAAACCTTGGACCAAGGTCTCACGACCTTTGAAACGTAAGTCGGTCCCTTCAGGACAAGTCCAACGTCCCGGTTGTAGCCACTGGGTCAGTTCGGACTCGATGCCGTCATCTGATGACTGCTCGCCGCCTAAGAGAGGCAAAGCGGTACCGCCTCAGTCGCTCACTCCGTCTGTTGCCGCACCTGCTGCCGTAGACCCTAAATGGGTGTTGCTGCAGGACATGCAGTCCAAGCTTGCGTCCTTGATGGAGGACTTTAATGCGGAGAAGGTTGCTGCTGAACCTTCTGGCCAACAACCATCCAAGCGGTCTGTTGTGCGTCCTGTTGACGCTGAGGTAACTTTCTCGCGTCTACCAGTTGGGGTGGTACCTCCACCGATGCGACCCAGTGTGGGTTGCCAGCCGCACGTTGACGTTAGGCGACGCACGGAGGTGGTTGTTGACGTTCAGGACGTTCAGCAACCATCAGAGGTGACTTGTTTTGACGCGGTGCGTCAACCTCCGCAACCCGGTATGGTGTTGACTGCACAACCCAGACGGTCTAAGCAGTCTCGGGTGGACGCTGTGCGTCCTCGCGCACCCATGGTTGTTGACAGTTCACAGACTGTGCAGCAGTTCCATGACGCTGCGTCCGGCTCCGTCACGCATGCACCAGTGCGACCGGACTCAGCGAGCCAAACGTTGCCCACTCCGTTGCCGTTTCCTCATCAGTTTTCGGATGAGGAACTATCAGATGAGGACGTTGCTGAACCACAAGACGATCAACCTTCAGAACTTGACGAGCCTAAGGCAACTCAACCATCATTGGACTTTAGAAAAGTCATGGCTGTATTTAAGGAGTTGTTCCCGGACCACTTTGTTTCTGTGGCTCCTCGTTCGCCGCCGTCAGAGTTTGTATTAGGCGTGCCTGCTACCGCACCTGCCTTTACTAAACTCGTTCTCTCTCGCTCATCCAAGAGAGCTTTGCGGCTGTTGGGAGACTGGTTAGAGTCTAAGAAGAGTTTAGGGAAGACAGCATTTGCCTTTCCCCCATCTAAACTCTCGTCTAGATCGAGCGTCTGGTATGCCACGGGAGAAGTTCTCGGCTTGGGAGTTCCTGCCTCTGCCCAGGGCGACTTCTCAAGTCTTGTAGACTCTCCCCGCCGCCTTGCCATGAGACGCTCGAAGATTTGTTGGTCACCATCGGACCTGGACCACCTTCTTAAAGGGATATTTAGGGCTTTCGAAGTGTTTAACTTCCTAGACTGGTGCTTAGGAGCCCTGAGCAGGAAAATCTCTTCTGCAGATAAGGATGTTTCCTTGCTCATTATGTCCTGTATGGACAATGCCGTCCGTGATGGGTCCAACGAGCTAGCCGCCTCATTCACGTCCGGAGTCCTGAAGAAGCGAGAGTCTCTCTGTTCTTTCCTGTCTGCTGGAGTGACGCCATGCCAAAGATCTGAGCTACTCTTTGCTCCCCTTTCCAAGTGCCTGTTTCCTGAAGTCTTGGTAAAGGAAATTGCCTTATCTTTAGTTCAGAAGGACACCCACGATCTAGTTGCGTCCTCGGCTCGCAAAGCTCCCCCTTTGCCTGCATTGTCTGCTAGACCGAGGATAGACACTCCAGCGTCTCGCTTTATTCCGCCCTTTCGTGGCAGAGCCTCCAGCAGAGGAGGTGCTCGTGCCGAAGGGAAGCGAGGGAAGAGGAAAGGATCCAAGTCCTCTAAGGGCAGAGTCTGACTGCCCGCAACTTCAGACAGCAGTAGGAGCCAGACTCAAGAACTTCTGGCAAGCCTGGGAGAAGAGAGGCGCAGATCAACAATCTGTGAAGTTACTCAGAGAGGGGTACAAAATCCCTTTTGTACGCAAACCCCCTCTAGCGACGTCCCCCATCGATCTCTCTCCCAGGTACAGAGAGGAAGAAAAGAGACAAGCCCTGAAACTGGAAGTGTCTCTTTTACTAGAGAAGGGAGCGGTGGTCAAAGTCTCGGACCTTCGATCACCGGGATTTTACAACCGTCTCTTCCTAGTATCAAAGAAGACAGGAGGTTGGAGACCGGTGCTAGACGTCAGTGCTCTGAATGTCTTTGTCACAAAGACGAAGTTCTCCATGGAGACCACAAAGTCAGTCTTAGCAGCGGTCAGAAAGGAAGACTGGATGGTCTCGCTAGACCTAAGGGACGCCTACTTCCACATCCCCATTCACTCAGACTCCCAACCTTTTCTGAGATTCGTCTTCGAAGATGTGGTTTACCAGTTTCGGGCCCTGTGCTTTGGCCTAAGCACAGCTCCTCTCGTATTTACGAGGCTGATGAGGAATGTGGCCAAATTCCTCCACTTATCGGACATCCGAGCCTCCCTTTATTTGGACGACTGGCTTCTCAGAGCCTCTTCCAGTCGTCGCTGTCTGAAGGATCTCAAGTGGACTCTAGATCTGACCAAGGAATTGGGACTCCTAGTCAATTTGGAAAAGTCGCAGCTGGTCCCATCCCAAACTATTCTGTATTTAGGGATGGAGATTCACAGTCAAGCTTTTCGGGCTTTTCCGTCGGCCCCCAGAATAGATCAAGCCCTGCTATCCATCCAGAAGATGCTGAGGAAAGAACGCTGCTCAGTCAGGCTGTGGATGAGTCTGGTAGGGACACTGTCATCCCTGGAGCAATTTGTATCACTAGGAAGACTACACCTCCGTCCTCTTCAATTCCATCTGGCTTTTCACTGGAAGAAGGACAAGACGCTAGAGGCGGTCTCGATCCCGATTTCCGGAAAGATAAAGTCTTGTCTGACTTGGTGGAAGGACAATATCAACCTAAGAGAGGGTCTTCCCCTGGCTGTTCAGATACCCAACCACGTTCTCTTCTCGGACGCATCGGACTTGGGCTGGGGCGCGACGCTGGACGGTCCGGAATGCTCAGGTCTGTGGAACTCGAGTCAGAGGAGCATGCATATCAACTGCAAGGAGCTGTTGGCAGTTCATCTGGCCTTGAAAAGCTTCGAGTATCTCCTTCGAGGCAAAGTGGTGGAAGTAAACTCGGACAACACCACGGCCTTGGCGTACATCTCCAAACAAGGAGGTACCCACTCACTGACATTGTACGAGATCGCAAGGGACCTGCTCATCTGGTCAAAAGGTCGAGACATCTCCCTAGTAACGAGGTTCATACAGGGCAACTTGAACGTCATAGCAGATTGTCTCAGTCGGAAAGGGCAAGTAATTCCAACCGAATGGACCCTCCACAAGGATGTGTGCAAGAGACTTTGGGCCACTTGGGGTCAACCAACCATAGATCTCTTTGCAACCTCGCTGACCAAGAGGCTTCCAATCTATTGCTCCCCAGTCCCGGACCCAGCAGCAATACATATAGATGCCTTCCTCCTAGATTGGTCACATCTGGATCTCTACGCATTCCCACCGTTCAAGATTGTCAACAAGGTACTGCAGAAGTTCGCCTCTCACGAAGGGACAAGGTTGACGTTAGTTGCTCCCCTCTGGCCCGCGAGAGAATGGTTCACCGAGGTACTTCGATGGTTAGTAGACGTTCCCAGAAGTCTTCCTCTAAGAGTAGACCTTCTACGTCAGCCACACGTAAAGAAGGTACACCAAAGCCTCCACGCTCTTCGTCTGACTGCCTTCAGACTATCGAAAGACTCTCGAGAGCTAGAGGCTTTTCGAAGGAGGCAGCCAGTGCGATTGCTAGAGCAAGGAGAGCGTCTACCATTAGAGTCTACCAATCGAAGTGGGAAGTCTTCCGAGACTGGTGCAAGTCAGTTTCTGTATCCTCGACCAGTACCTCTGTAGCTCAAATAGCTGATTTTCTCTTATACCTGAGAAAAGGACGATCCCTTTCAGCTCCCACTATCAAGGGCTACAGAAGCATGTTGGCATCGGTCTTCCGGCATAGAGGCTTAGATCTTTCCAACAATAAAGATCTGCAAGACCTCCTTAAGTCTTTTGAGACCACTAAGGAGCGTCGTTTGGCTACTCCTGGGTGGAATTTAGACGTGGTACTAAGATTCCTCATGTCAGACAGGTTTGAGCCTTTACAGTCAGCCTCCCTGAAAGATCTCACTCTTAAGACTCTTTTCCTGGTATGCTTAGCCTCGGCTAAAAGAGTCAGTGAGATTCATGCCTTCAGCAAGAACATCGGATTTTCGTCGGAAAAAGCTACTTGTTCGCTGCAACTTGGTTTTCTAGCCAAAAATGAGCTACCTTCTCGGCCTTGGCCTAAATCTTTCGATATTCCCAGCTTATCGGAGATCGTAGGCAATGAACTAGAAAGAGTCTTATGCCCTGTTAGAGCTCTTAAGTTCTATTTAGATCGTACTAAACCTTTACGAGGCCAATCTGAAGCTTTATGGTGTTCAGTTAAGAAACCATCCTTGCCTATGTCAAAGAATGCTTTGTCATACTTTATCAGATTGTTGATACTAGAAGCTCATTCACATCTGAGTGAGGAAGACCGAGCTTTGCTTAAGGTGAAGACGCACGAAGTTAGAGCTGTAGCAACTTCCGTGGCCTTTAAGCAAAATAGATCTCTGCAAAGTATAATGGACGCAACCTATTGGAGAAGCAAGTCAGTGTTCGCGTCATTTTACTTGAAAGATGTCCAGTCTCTTTACGAGAACTGCTACACACTGGGACCATTCGTAGCAGCGAGTGCAGTAGTGGGTGAGGGCTCAACCACTACAATTCCTTAATTCCATATCCTTTTAATCTGTCTCTTGAAATGTTTTTAATGTTGTTTTTTATGGGTTGTCCGGAAGGCTAAGAAGCCTTTCGCATCCTGGTTGATTTGGCGGGTGGTCAAAGTCATTTCTTGAGAGCGCCCAGATTAGGGGTTTGATGAGGTCCTGTTGTATGGGTTGCAGCCCTTGATACTTCAGCTCCTAGGGGTCTGTCAGCATCCTAAGAGGATCGCGAGGCTCCGTAAGGAAGACGTACTTACAAGGCAGAGTAATCGTCTAAGTCGACTTCCTTACCAGGTACCTATTTATTTTGTTTTTGTTATATTGATAACTTCTAAAATGAAATAAAAACTCTTAGCTTATATGATGTAAACATATTTAACTGGTCTCTACCCACCACCCTGGGTGTGAATCAGCTATATATATTCACCGGCTAAGTTAAATATTTAAAAATGATATTTTAATTATAAAATAAATTTTTGAATATACTTACCCGGTGAATATATAAATTAAACGACCCTCCCTTCCTCCCCAATAGAGACGCAGTGGGATGAGAAGAAATTGAGTCTTTGTTTACATCGAGTATGGTATCTGGCCGACAGTTGGCGCTGGTGGGCACACCCGCAACCTGTATAGCGATCGCTGGCGAGTTTTTTTTACTGTTTTTTGTCTGTCGAGCAACAGAGTTGCAGCTATATATATTCACCGGGTAAGTATATTCAAAAATTTATTTTATAATTAAAATATCATTTTTAGAAGATTTATCTCAAATGACAGCTCTCTACCATCTATAACGTTTCACCATCATAACTTGCAATATTTTTAATTTTATCGGTATTTTATGTGACAAGAGCAAAAAAAAATAAAAAATGAAATGGAAAGGGAGTAGTCAAAGTAAATACATTTGGAAACAATACACAAATTTTTTAAGGGTGGAAAGTTGAATTTTGGGAAAACAGTGAGAAGTGAATTCCAAATTGATGTAGAAGATTAAAAGAATTGAGTCACCAATTCAAGCAATCATAAATTATGTATATCCACAGAATTTGTGGGGGAAGCTGTGGCTTGGCATGTGTTATGAGAGAGACTATGAGAGGAGGCCCTCTATCTTTCACCCATGTGGAAAAGTAACAGAGGAGACAGCAATGTCAACATGCTAAAGAAAAAAAAAATATGTAAGAAACAGTTCAGCAATGTCAAGAAGAGGAAACAACTGAGACTGAAAATATGAGGTTACTATTCCTAGAAAGTTGGAGTAAGTACAATATAAAGTTTTCATAAGCATGAGCATGAAAATTTAGATATAAAAACAAAACTTCTATATTCTAAGCAACTTGGACAAAAAGTTGTGATAGACATTATGGATTGTTGTACTTTCTCATCAGAATTTTCATTTATGCTGTGTATCAAAACTAGATTTGAAGTATAACAAAAGAGTTTGATATTGAAAGCAATTAATCAAGGAGGGGAGGTCTTTACTGCACCGCCATAAGGTAGTCTGATAAACCAATAAAACAAAATGCAAATGGAAAAGAAAAAGCCTCAAGATATAGTTTTAAGTATTCATTAGGCCAATGTCATGTGCTTGGTAGAAGTGAGAGATTATTATTATTATTATTATTATTATTATTAATATTATTGTTGTTGTTGTTGTTGTTGTTGCTGTTAGCCAAGCTACAACCCTGGTTGGAAAATCAGAATGTTACAAATACAAGCACTCCGACAGGGGAAAGGAAATAACAAATATACTGCATAAGTAATAAACATGAAATATAAAATGCTCAAAGGTCAGTAACAATGTTAAAATAGATAACTCATATTAATGTATTAACTATTTAAATGAGACTCTCTTAACCTTTTCAGCAAGAAAACATTTACAAAGTGGTTGAACTTTTGAAGTTCCACCAATTCAACCACCAGACTAGGAAGCTCATTCCACAATTTGGTCACATCTGCAATAAAACTTCTAGAATATGGTGTAGTAATAAGCCACATGATGGAGAAGGTATAGCTATTAGAATTAACTACATTTCCAGTATTATGAACAGGATGGTACTTTTTAGGAAGATCTGAATGCAAAGGATGATCAGAATTATGAAAAATCATTTGCAATTTGCATGACAAACTAACTAAAAGATGGTGCCAAAGATAGATATCTAGGTCAGGAATAAAAAATTTAATAGCCTGTAAATTCATACTCAACAAATGAAGATGGGATTCAGCAGGTGAAGACCAGACAGGAGAACAATACTCAAACAAGGTAAAATGAAAGTATTAAAACATTTCAGAGTAGATTGCTCACCAAATATCTTGAAAGACTCTCAATAAGCAAATTTTTTGGGCTTTTGGAGAAGAGACGTAATGTGTTTCTCAAAAGTAAATTTGCTGTCAAGAATCACACCTACAATTTTAAGTGATGCAGAGTTAAAAAAAA
>NC_090729.1:166352280-166357280 GCF_036898095.1 Palaemon carinicauda | reverse complement strand
TTATTATTATTATTATTATTAGCTAAGCTACAACCCTGGTTGAAAAAGCAAGATTCTATAAGCCCAAGGGCTCCAATAGGGAAAAATAGCCCAGTGAGGAAGAAATAAATAAACAAATGGTGAGAATGAATTAACAATAATTCATTCTAAAACCAGTAACAACGTCAAAACAGATATGTCATATATAAACTATAAAAAGACTCATGTCAGCCTGTTCAGCATGAAAACATTTGCTCCAACTTTGAACTTTTGAAGTTCTACTGATTCAACTACCCGATTAGGAAGATCATTCCACAACTTGGTCACAGCTGGAATAAAACTTCTAGAATACTGTGTAGCATTGAGCCTCATGATGAAGGAGGCCTGGCTATTAGAATTAACTAAGGTTTATTTAGTCATATAGTTTGTTATTCTGTTTTATTTTACTGCTCACAAAGTGTTTCACATTGAAGTGCAAAATGTTTTCTCTTCGTTGGCTTCAGTGGCCATTTTGTTCCCCTTTCAACTTTTCATTCATTCTTTAATTTCTTCGCTGGAATTCTCCAACATTGTATAATGTATTTATCTTCTCGTATGATGTTCATTTTACACTACTGTATTGATTTATACATTTATGGATGATCAGATTATATTTTCCCCGAACAAAATCGAGCTTTCAGCTCATGGTAAATATCATGAATTTGTGGGTTTTCCTTAACATCATGATCTCATAATTTTCTCTCGTTTTTCGCTTGATAGAGATTACACTGGTATTGATTTACAAATCCTAATTTATATTTCATCCTCTCCGCTACAAGTTTTCAGATGTGACTCGTCTCAATATTTTCCAAGTGAATTTAATGCTATTCAAAATACTGCGAAGCATTAATTATTTATCTTTTTTTTTTTTTTTTTTAAGTTTTCAGTTTATACATGAAAGATTATTTTAATTCTGTTACTGTTTTTAAAATACTTTATTTTAATTGTTCATTACTTCTCTTGTAGTTTATTTAGTTCATTATTACTTTTCTTTTAGTTTATTTATTTCATTATTACTTTACCTCATTGGAGTATATTTTTTCCTGTTGGAGCCTTTAGGCTTATAGCATCCTGCTTTTTAAAAATAGTGTAGTAGCTTAGCTTATAATAATAATAATAATAATAATAAGCAGCCATCGTTGAGATGCCAATTTACAGCGATTAATCAGACATAGACGGACGGACAGACATACACAGACAAGTATATTAGAAAGAAAAAGAGAAAGAGAAACAAAAAGAGTTCTTATCTCCATAACGATCAGTGACATTGTAACCACCCCGTAGTTGAACGACGTCAACTGAGGACAGTAAGAAAATTGACGTGGTGTGTCTAGGGTCGAAACATTTTGAAACAGTGAGCGAGGAAAGGGCGCTTTATTATTATGATTATTCACCAGCTACGCAGAAATATGATACGTTGGGATATTGTGTGTCATGTACATCAGTCTTGTCTCGTTGAATCGCTTTGCATCTTTGTCTCATTCAACACTCAAAAGTCCTTTCGAGTTTCTCGTGTGTTTATGAATGTTTTTGTACTGATTTATATTTAGGGAATTTGCAAAAATAAGGATAATTATCATGAGGTTATACAGGGTTTCACCAAGTTCTATTACTTAATCGCATGTGGGTGTTTTTAACTCATTATCTAGGTTGAGTTATACTGAAAGAAGTTATAGATTTCAGGCGTGTGGAAATAAATCGATTTTACATAGGTGAAAAGGGGTAGTCTTGAATGATACTAGCTTGAATTCCTCAATACACACACACACACATATATATATATATATATATATATATATATATATATATATATATATATATATATATATATATATATATATGTGTGTGTGTGTGTGTGTGAGTGTTTTATATATATATATATATATATATATATATATATATATATATATATATATATATATATATATATATATATATATATACAGTATATGTATCATCTGCATTAGCCGTTTCTAGTCCACTGCAGGACAAAGTTCTCAGACTTGTCCTTCCACTTGCGTCTGTTTATAGCCTTTCTATGCTAAAATCCACATCCTCAAACTTTCATGGTTCGTCAATCCGGTGTCTCTTCCATCCCTGCTTCTTTTGCAATCTCTATGAGTCCATTCTGTTATTCTTCTTGTCCACCTATTATCAGTCTCTTGGACAAAATTCTCAGAATTGAAATGATAACAAAAATTGAAGCCATAATTCTTTGTAAAAGTTTAGCCATCATTCTAGCTATATCAAATTGTGTATACAGTGCAATATATCTTAGCTGTTCTTTTTTTTGTGGAAAACATGGCAGTCAATTTATTGTCTAGATTAAATAAAATTCATTAAAAATGTGGGTGTTCCCAAAGCGTTTTCACTATGAAATGCTTTAGTCTTAATATATAATAAATTGGACCTTTTGTTCATGAAAAAGCCTTCATATATAGAGGCCCGCTTGTAGATTGAGTGATGTCAGAGAAAAGTGGGTGAATGGAGACCTGAGTAACTGATATACAGTGAATTGATGGTGAAGAAATTTGAGTGTCCAACAAGATAAGGAATCAAGAAAGATGGAGTGGTAAGCGATTTATGAATGATGGGAGAATGGATGTGGCAGATTCAAGGGTTACGAATTATTTTTGTAGATGATAGTGAGGAGAGAATCAAAGAACATGAAGCTAGAAAGGCAGCAGGGTTTTTGCAATTAATTTCCGAGTATTTAGTTTAAAAAGTTGGCCGGTGGTGCTGAATGTACAGTTGGACGCGGGAGTCCCTGGTATACCTCCACCTGTGGAAGTGCACCCTGTTCCCCCTGTACTGCGCAATGAATAACCAAACAGATAGTGTAGAGAGAGATGGCTGAAGTGGTGGGCAGGGCTACACACAGGAATTCGATGTACAGTAGGGATGTGGTTGGAGGCACTTCTTCGGAGCGGGGTGTATCAGGAATTCCTGTATCCAACTGTACATCGAAAACAGATGCAGTTAAGAACAGTAAAAGTCAATCGAGTGCTTAGAGTGGGATGTATAAATTGAAGTGGTTTGGACATGTTGAGAAATTGGAGTGAAATGGCTAATGATTGTAAATACTGTACGATTAAACAACAAAATACAGTGAAGATTTCTAAGTGTTGCTGGTAAGGCTTTTTATTTGGGCATAAAGTAATTTCGAAGTGTATGACTTTGCTGTTCTTTTTCTCTTTGCATCTTCATGTCCCTGGACTTTGGTTGTTTATTTTGTAGTTGATGAAGACAGTAAGCTTATCTTTCTCGTAAGGTACTAAGTTGGTGTAAGAGAACTTATGATGGAATATATATATATATATATATATATATATATATATATATATATATATATATATATATATATATATATATATATATATATATTTATATATATATGTGTGTGTTATTTTTTGTACAAACCGCACACATACATTATATATATATATATATATATATATATATATATATATATATATATATATATTATATATATATATATATATATATATATATATATATATATATATATATATATATATATATATGTGTGTGTGTGTGTGTGCGCGCGCGTGTGTGTGTGTGTAATTTTTAATAGAAATATAGTGAAAACACTTTTTAATGGCAGTTTGCCATTAGAATAAAAATTTACAAGCCCAACGTAAGGTGGTCATTGATTTTTTTTTCTTTATTAAAAACAATTGATGTTAAGTCGATAAGAAACGACTCGTTTTACATTTTTTGCCCATTTTAATTCCAACAAGGTAGAATGCGGTCATCACTATTGATAGAAATGCCTTATTGATACATCTGTCTATATAATGAAGCTTTTCATCATATTCTTAAATGTCACTCACGAACACCTGGAGTATAAAAACTTTGGTGAATGATTATTGAATTTTCTCTCATAGTTATCTATTTGCAGCAAGTTTCAGAGGATGAGTCATCCTACTCTTAAACGCTATGTCCTGCGGCCTTCCTTTTGCTAACTTGAATTGCTATTAACACATGATGTAAGAATTTTATTCTCTCTAGAAGTATGCTTTGAAAGTTAACGTATCGTGTATAGTGTTTTCACATTTCGAATAATTCACCCTATATAATGAAGAGCAAGTGTTTGTGTGTGTGTATATATATATATATATATATATATATATATATATATATATATATATATATATACAGTATATGTATATATATGTATCATCATTATCATCATCATCCCCTAAGCCTATTGACGCAAAGGGCCTTAATATATATATATATATATATATATATATATATATATATATATATATATATATATATATATATAATTTCTTTTTTCTCTTCGGTCAGGTTCAACTCCCCCTGTTCTTCGGATAGGGAAGAGGGGATAGTCAAACCCTGGTGAAGGCCAGGGACGTGTCTTTGCATACCTAACTAAATATTTAGCCGTCATCTTTGACGGGGCACGTACACTTAATGATGACGATATCTACAATACAGAAAGGACGTGGAAGGTCACTTCTAATAATAGGCACTAAAGATTAAAGGACGCTAATTGCAATGATATCTACAAATGACGCAGTTATAGCAATTAATTGATCATTCAGGACAATTAAGCATTAGGGACATTTCTTAAGGTGACAGCACCCTGGCGGATATGGTAATAAAAAGGGGTCAAACGAGCTGAGGAACACAGTTGCTATAAGTTGATTAGTTTGTTATTTTATGTCCAGTGTACGCGATATGTCAAATTATCCCACAGCCCTCTTACCAGAGTATGTCTACTCTATCCCCTACCCGAGGAATGGTGAAAGACCGAGTCGTTATACGTCTTGGCTCTGAACGTAACCGGAGATATATATATATATATATATATATATATATATATATATATATATATATATATATATATATATATATATATATATGTATATATATATATATATATATATATATATATATATATATATATATATATATATATATATATATAACAG
>NC_090729.1:166342280-166344780 GCF_036898095.1 Palaemon carinicauda | reverse complement strand
GTTCACATGGCATTTATTTGTATAAAGATTTATTGCATAATAGACTTACACGAATGTAAGGACATAACGATTATACAAACTTCTCACTGACAATCGAAAGAAACTTCCGTAAACTACGTATGAATAAGAGAGAAGTAATTCTGTGAAGTAGAAGTGAACATATAAATTTTCAGAAGTGCTACGATATTATTTCTTCCAATATACTATATCTAAGAAGGATTAATAAGTGGAGGAGAAATTACTTCTCCTTTTGAGACAATATTTCCCGGAATTGGAAGAAGCTGAAGAAGATAAGGCAAGAAATAATTGTGATGTTATTAGACTTTAAAGAGAAAGCCAGGATGATTTATACGCGAAGCTAGCATGCAACAAATTCCTATTTTTAGCGATGGTAATTAGTCTGCAGTCATGAAATGGTTTCTTTTACTTTCTTGCCAGGAAGGTATTAAAGATGTCTCCAAACAAAGCCAGTGGGGTAATAGTTATATGAGACTGCACGAAGGCTGGAATCAATAAACGGTTGTCTCACGCTATGAGTTACGTGTACCGCTCGGCGATCGTTCAAACTGTCAATTGACCATGAAATAAAGATCATATTTGTTCATTGAACTCGAGCTGGGTCTTCTTCTCTCGTAAACGGATATTGAAAATGCTACTGAAGTCGATTTTTTTTAGTTGCGATAAGGGTAACATCTCTCTCTCTCTCTCTCTCTCTCTCTCTCTCTCTCTCTCTCTCTCTCTCTCTCTCTCTCTCTCTCTCTGCGAAGGCTGACTTTTCAGCAACACAATTCCATTGCCAGCCCACATTCAAAGAAAGGGGGATAGTCCTATTAGTATACCTCGCGCGGTTCACCGTAGGCATTATTTGGTGGGTTTTGCAACGTTCCTTCTAATTTACGTCTATTGCTGATTCCTTTCTTCCAACTTGCTGTCCAACATCCTTTTATTTTTGGGGTTCACTGTAAATGCATTTGGGCGCTGAATGGCCACACAGGTCTCAGTGCTGGGCTATAGAGACCAATTTCTTACAACAATCTTGAAAGATAGAAAGGTATGAGTCGGGGAACATAGAAGCAAGGATAGACTTCCAAAACTAAAGACTAAACAAAGATGCTGTTGCCCACCATCTGAGGTTGATAGATATCCAGAGGTTAGAAAGGGGATGGAGTGGTCTGACCGGTGTCACGAGAAGGCCTGCGAAGTAGAGTAATTCGGATTTATTTATTTTCTATTTTTTGTTGGGGGGGGGGGGCAAACACAAGGGTAGAAATAGATCTTGTTGTGGCCTATTGGAAACGTCCCTACCTGGCGATCTGCTAAACTGGGGTTCGTGACCCGCTCAAGCTCGATATAGTGTCTTGTAGAGTCTGCAACCTCACCATCCTTATGAGCTAAGTGGTGGGGTCGGGTTTGGGGGAGCCTCTAGGTCTGCCTGCTGAGTCATCAGCAATCATTATCTGAGCCTCTCTGGTCCTAGTTTGGGTGGAGAGGGGTCTTTGGCGCTGATCATATGTATATATGGCCAGTCTCTTGGAGATTGTCCTGCTAGCTAGGGTTTTGTCACTGCTCTTTCCTCTGCCATTCATGAGAGGCCTTGAAAACAGAGAAATTCCCCAGTGATGGAGAAAATGGATAATGAGAGAGTAAAGACGATGTTTTTCATTAGGAGACTTACATCTTTTATTCTGGCTATTCAAAAGCATGTTTGAATATGACGCAATTGACTATTAAGTCATATGTCAACGAGGAACGAATAAGCCTAATTTTAATAACTTGAATCATGAAAAACACTTAGAAATTAAGTAAACCAAAATGGAAAGAAGTGGAAAGTTTTTATAACTGTAATGTTCAGGAAGAATTAATGTAACATTTATTATTATGATTATTATTATTATTATTATTATTATGATCATCCTCATTATTATTATTATTATTATTATTCAAGCTACAATCCTGGTTATAAAAGGAGAATGCTACAAGCCCAGTAGCTCTAACAGGTAAAGTAGTCAAGTGAGGAAAGGAAATGAGTGAATAGCATATGAACTAAATTATATATAAGTAAAAATTAAAGCAATAAAATATATTTTCAGATGAATAACATGTCCTTCCACATGTGTCTGTTTATGGTCTATTTACGCCAGTCTAAATCCGCCAATTTTTATATCGTCAATCCATCATCTTCCCTTGCTTCGTTTACAACCTCTAGAAACCCATTCTTTTATTCTTCTTGCCCATCTGTTATCTGTCGTTCTCACTATATGTCCTGTCCATGTCCATTTCTGTTCTTACTTATTAGAATATTATCTACTTTAGTTTGCTCTCGTATCCATGTTGCTCTTTTTCTGTCTTTTAGTGTAGTTCCCATCATTATTCTTTCCATAGCTCTGAGTTGTAACTAGCTTATACTATATATATATATATATATATATATATATATATATATATATATATATATATATATATATATATATATATATATATATATATATTCATATAAGCC
>NC_090729.1:166334780-166337280 GCF_036898095.1 Palaemon carinicauda | reverse complement strand
TACTTTCAAGTACCATTATTTGCGGAAACGACCCAAGTTTTATGATTATAACGAATGCTGCTATTTTCAGATAATCTTCGATAGCCTGCGAGGGGTTCTGTAATCGATAGCTTGGATGTGTGTTGGTAATAACTTTGGATATAAAATATAGCTGATAGTCTTCGATAAGGGATGTTAATTGACATCCTTCAAGGGGATCGCCCTTATATGATAACGATAAAATGTCTGTATAGCCTATATATATATATATATATATATATATATATATATATATATATATATATATATATATATATATATATATAGATATAGATAGATAGATAGATAGATAGATAGATAGATATTACAGCTAGAGAGTTATTGGGTCCTTTGACTGGCCAGACAGTACTACATTGGTTCCTTCTCTCTGGTTACGGCTCATTTTCTTTTGCCTTCATATACACCGAATAGTCTTACCTATTTTTTTTTACGTATTCTCCTCTGTCGTCATACACTTGACAACACTGAGATTACCAAATAATTCTTCTTCGCTCAAGGGGTTAGCTACTGCAAATTGTTCAGTGGGCACTATTGATAAGGGTAGAAGAGACTCTTTAGCTATGGTAAACAGCTCTTCTAGGAGAAGGACACTCCAGAATCAAACCATTGTTCTCTAGTCTTGGGTAGTGCAATAGCCTCCCTACCTTGGTCTTTCACTGTCTTGGGGAAGCGTTCTCTTGCTTGAGGGTACACTCGGGCGCACTATTCTTTCTTTATTTCTCTTCATGTTTTTTTTTCTATAGTTTACATATGAAAAATTTATTTTAAGGTTGTTACTGTTTTTTTATCTTATCTTTTTTTACTTGATATTTACTTTTCTTGTAGTTTCCTTATATCCTTTCCTCACTGGGCTATTTTCCTTGTTGGAGCCCTCGGGCGAATAACATTCTGCTTTTCCAACTAGGGTTGTAGCTAAGAAAGTATTATAAGTAATAATATATATATATATATATATATATATATATATATATATATATATATATATATATATATGTGTGTGTGTGTGTGTGTGTGTGTGTATGTGCGTGCGTGCGTGCGTGCGTGTGTTACGTGTGTGTGTGTTTCCGGTTACGCTTAGCGGATTGCCAGACCTGTGACTACTCAGTCTCTCCCTGTCCCTTGAGTAGGGGGAGAGGGAGTAGTCATCCCCTCGTGAGAGGAGGTTACCCCAAGAGGAAAGGAGGAGGGGGTGGGAAGCGTTGAATCTGTGTATGCATATCTGTCTACAAATTTAGCCATCCTTTTTAACGGGTTTCGTACGCTAGTATGTAATATACTATATATATATATATATATATATATATATATATATATACATATACATACATACATACATACATACATACTGTACATACATAATTATTATTATTATTATTAAATGCTAAGCCACAACCCTAGTTAGAAAAGCAGGATGCTCTAAGCCCAGGGGCCCCAACAGGGAAAATAGCCCAGTGAGGAACAGAAATAAAGAAAAATAAAATATTTTCAGTATAGTAACAACATTAAAATAAATATTTCCAATTAAAACTATAAAAGCTTTAACAAAACAAGAGGAAGCGAAACTAGATAGAAGTGTGCCCGAGTGTGCCCTCAAGCAAGAGAACTCTAACCCAAGACAGTGGGAGACCATGGTACAGAGGCTATGACACTATCAAAGAATAGAGAACAATGGTTTGATTTTGGAGTGTCCTTCTCCTAGAAGAGCTGCTTACCATAGCTGAAGAGTCTCTTCTACCCTTACCAAGAGGAAAGTAGCCACTAAACAAATACAGTAAAGTAGTTAACCCCTTGGGTGAAGATGAATTCTTTGGCAATCTTAGTGTTGTTAGGTGTATGAAGACAGAGGAGAATCTGTAAGAATACGCCAGACTATTCGGTGTCTGTGTAGGCAAAGGGGGAAAACTTAGGAATATTGGGGGCCAGCATTTTGTTATTTACCTGCTTCAATACACATGAACAGTCCCAAGTAAATTGCTATTAATATAGTAGTATAAACAGTCCAAATTGAATTATTAATGATATAACAGTCGAAAAACTAATTAACAATAATACAAACAGGCTAAAAGTGAATTAGCATTATTATCACAACTTCTAGAAGTATTTAAGTAAAAGATAAATGTCCAAAAATGAAGTAGTGATAATATAAAGAACTAAAAGCAGATTAATAGATATATTAGCATTGAAAAACAAAGTAGTATAATATAAAGTTCAAAACTAGATAAATGAAAATAGTCGTGTAAAGTGTAAACAGTCCTAATACAATCAAGTGAAAATTCAATCAGTTAAAAAGTAAAGCAGCAAAAATATTCGTCTTATTTTGGCTAATTTTCCAAAGAATTCTTACAATTAGCATACCGTATCACTTTGTGACTTCAAAGTAAAGGCCACAAAGCATCTGCAGTCGCACAAAGTAATCAATTAGGGAAAAGGTAGACACGCAAGCCATCAAAGGTGTTGAACA
>NC_090729.1:166319780-166327280 GCF_036898095.1 Palaemon carinicauda | reverse complement strand
TAATTCTTCAATCGTTTATTTGAAGTTAATCTTTCCTGTCAGTCATCGAAATTTGTTATTTTCTTAACGACACGAATATAGTTAGTTACGCTTGACCCTGAAAAGCCGGGGTTTTTATTTTTCTTGTTGTATCAATAATGATTAATAATACATATACGCACACACACACACACACACACACACACACACATATATATATATATATATATATATATATACACACATATATATATATATATATATATATATATATATATATTAATATATATATATATATATATATATATATATATATATATATATGTATATATTTACATATATATATATATATATATTAATATATATATATGTGATGCTTTGTTGGGCATTTTCTTTTTCTTTCATTAAGCACCACTTTAATATTATTTTAATTAAATAAATGTATCTCTTCAATCCTTTCAGTGCAAAAATATTATTTAATTCTAGACCCTCAGGAAAGTGGGTGATGGTAAAATGCCGTATAGTTCCTTAACTTTACTTCTGGAACTTTGATGTACATTAGCTTTACAGTAATCTTCTACATGGGTTTAAATACAGACTGGATCAATAAAATTTCTTGAAGATTGGAGGCTGCAACCGTAGACTTCTGCTACACTTCAGCATTCGGGATGCGAAACACTTGACTTCTATTTATGTGGTTTGGGGATCGCTTCTTCATAGCTGTGTCTTCTCATAGACACGCTTCTTGGTAATTTCTCCTTCATCGAAGATAATCTCGTACCTCCCGGATGAAAGGTAATTTGTTGGCAGTTAGGGAACTCGGTCCCTTCGTTGTCCGTCTTTGTAAATATCTTGTTGTTAACTTGACGTTTCGTTAGTGCAGCCCATTTTGTGCACCAGAGGTAAGGCCTCCCCCAAGACGGGGGGAGAGGGAGAAGGGACAACCGTTTAACGCGGTTACTTGTAGGGAAGAGCTGCTTCCTTTCTGCGCTTGTTGCTTAAATATCCCAGAACAAGGGCGTTGTAATTGCGTCACGTCATGTGACTCTTCTTGTGTTCTATTGGTCCCTTCTTCTGACGTAATGGTAACGTCATATATATGTCACTTCCGATTTCTCGGCAAGGTAACAGACGCGCATTCCATCTGCGTTGTTTTGGCCAATTTATCGCTTATGTCAGCACTTTTCACAAACAGTGCCTCTCAACTACCACCTCACTCTGATTTTATTTTTCTCGTCTCTCTCTCTCTCTCTCTCTCTCTCTCTCTCTCTCTCTCTCTCTCTCTCTCTCTCTCAATGTCTCTCTATCGTTTAACTAACGAATAAAACTCATAAAATACTTGATCAAATACACATATCACCTTTTCAGTATGAAATATTTTCCCTTACATGACACCACTCGGTCACGTACCTGAATTCCTGTGGAATTCACATCTTATCAACTCATTTCATGGTTTACCCAAAAATAATTCATTATCACCAAAAGAAATACATTTCAACACAATAAATCAAAACCATCATCATCAAATAATATGCATTTCAATGCAATAAATCAAAATCATCATCATCAAAATAATATGCATTTCAACACAATAAATCAAAATCATCACCAACAAAATAATATGCACCTTAGTGCAATAAATCAAAATCATCTTCATCAAAACAAAATCATCATCAATCATTTTTAAAATAATGCAATTGCATAAGTTTATCATCAATATATGTTTAGGAAAAACTTCCTGTTCCCTTCAAATAATTCAACACAATATTGAAACATATTATTTTTCTTAAATCTTGATAATGGAATATTTAACCCTTAATTCACTGGGTACGTAAGGCAAAATTAATAATGTCTTCTGTGTTCAACTGTGCAATCAATTAGGAAATGCCTTCACCTTTAACGTCTATTCAACTCATATTTTCCATTACCTATGACCTCAAAATCTTGGTCTTATTGATGTAAACACAAAAATCATTTCTTCAATGCAATGCAATAAATGGCAGAAAACAAATGTTCAAACATACATAACATCAATTCAAATCAATCAAAATATTTCTGCAACAAAAAAACATAATTATGTGTCATGCACATCATAACTCATCAAGAGTATTACTCATTTGTAATCAGTACCAATAAACATTTGTAAAACATCATTATGGTACCTTATTTACTCATCAATATCATCATGACAAATCATTGTTAATTAATGGCATCAAAAGAAATATTTCTCACCTTCTTCATAAAAATAATGAGTAAAATCAAAAACTCAAATATATCAATGTCTTAAATCATCAAACATCATAATCATTTCATAATAAAGAAACATATTCAATACATAACAAAATCATGTTTATAAATTTGAATCTTATTTGCACCTTGTCTGCGTATTATTTTTATCTCAAGAACTTCAATTCTCAACTATATATATTGCATTCAGAAGGATATTCATGAAATTCAAGTGACAGGAACTTACATTTCAATGTTAAAACTTTTCTTTAAAGAAATCAATTGCAGACTGTCTCAATTAAAATACTTTATTTATCCTTTCTTCAAGGATTCATCTACTACACAGGCATAAAAACCAATTCGTGTGTTTCCACACACACTCTTTTTAACTTCAAAACGAAAGGTTTAATTATTGTAATTCATCATATGTACTTAATTGTTCACTATTACCTGCATAATTATTATGGGTCTAAAATATCCCTTTGAGACATTCAACTTCAAAGTTCATTATTGGTGCACATCTTATCTTTTAATCACTTAAATCTTTCTTTCTTCATAATTATTTAAGTTAACTTAATCATCATCAAAACATAATAAAATTCATTGTATACATGCATGTTTATCATTGTTACACGTGTTACACAAAAAAAAAATATCAATCAATGCATCGCCTATAAAATGCAGTAATAATTCTTTTGCTCTAATGGCATCATTATTTATTCAAACTTGCAAACAAAATCAATACATTTGTAAATATTCAATCACCTATGGGTTCATATTTCACCTGTCTTCATTACCCATAACTTTATCAAAAACTTTTCATCTTAGTTTGCAACTCAATATTCTCTGTGGTCCCTTAATTAATTGTTTGGAGACATTTATGATTTGGACCTTCTTTGTTGATTACGGAATACATATTCAAATTCTAGGATAACACACTTTACATAATTAAAAGATTTCACTCATTTGTTACCCTCAATATTTGTATGAGTGCCCAGATATTTTTATTTCATTTACCAAGGAGTTTAGTAGTCTTTCTTAAATCTACCTAACAAAAAAAAATCTGTTTCCCATATACCGAGTTATTTCAAGTAAATTCGTTCCCTTTAAGTAATTGTTATTAGTCTTCTATGTTGGTCTATATATAGTTCGCAGGACATCCTCAACCCCTCGCTATTATTTTATTTGCCCCCCTTTCTCTATTTGAACTTGACTTATCATGGCTTATTTCACCCTTCTTACTACAAGAAAAATATTGCACAGTTTTCATTAATCTCTAGTAACTTCGGGAGCCTTTCCCAAGAGAATATCTATAGACACGAATGTCTAGTTATTTATCCTGGTCTCAAATTATTCTGTTACAGACTCACCAACCATTTCTTTGTTAAATCAAATTCTATGTAGACCAGTATGTTTTTATCATTTGTCAAGTTCTGGGAACAGAGTCCCTGGTAATCCATTGGTACCACCACTATGGGATTGAGAAAATGCAATCGTAATTTCTAAAGGATTCTTACCCTTATATGACCTTTATACTTCTTATATGTAGGCTTTAATTTACAATCTCAAACATCTATCTTAGGTCAAATATTAATTCATCATTAAATGCAGTCTTTGATTACTGGATGTCCTACTAACTTGAGCATGAGTTTTTGTTAGTATTTTGTTAGTATGTCAGGAATTTCCATTCATGAACAAGTTTTTCTCCCTATTCCTTGTATGTACAGTATTCCTTTAAGCAATATGCAATCCTGTTATATGATTCCTATTTTTGGGAGTAATTCATCTACATCATTTCTATTAACCTTTGGTTTCTCTTGTTCTATTTTAATTCTTCTTATTTCTAGGTTTCCTACCTGACAACTGAAACAAAATATTGGTAGTTATATTTCCTTTTAACATCTTCCTGTCCTTTTAAATAATCCTTCTTTTATCATCATAAACCTACCAATAAAGTGATTTATCCTGGACAAACATCCAGTACTTTAAGGCTCCTAAGATTCCTTTTTATTCTTTCATCCACAATAGTCCTTCTTGGACTGTAAAATCACAATCATTCTTATGAGCAATAAGCACATATACTCTATGCCCTAAACAAATTTTTAAACTTCTCTAGACCATTATTTGGATAATCTATCCTACTCGGTTATTTTCATTTAATTTAAGACTACTCTCATGATACATTACCCTTCTTCGGGTTTTACCTTTTTAATGAGACATTTCATTTTATATTTATGAGGCTTCACACATTATTTTTATAACTCCTGGGTAAGAGATCGGGTTAAGGTAATGTAGGATCAAAATTCATTACTCTTCATTATTTATAGCCTTCTATTTCATTTGCACACTACATATTTTTAGGTTAACTTTATTTTAAGGCTTGGGTAATTTAGCAAATACTGCTTATTATCCCTAAGATCCTATCATTCCAAAAAAAAAAATCTTTTACATCTGTCAATCTTGGTGGAGCAGGATTTCCACTTTAACCCTTATTTCTCTACATATCTTAAATCTATCTACTCTGTTTACTTACCCTATTCAAATCTAGGGATGGGTCACTCTTTAATCTGGTTCTTTATCCTGCTATTCTCCCTATTCTAGACTAGTTTTATTATTTTTATGGCTCTATATTCTTACTAAACTTAGTAACATCACTCTATAGGCTTATTCTTTCTGTCTCCAAATTTAGATCATCATTCTGTCAATAGTTAGAGGAGCTGAGTGAGCCCGTCGACTTCACTCTAATTTCTAACATTCTTCAAAATGCTAATAGCCGTGAATGGCTTGTATTCTTTGACCATGGTACTTACAATATTTTACTCCTCAATAATCGAGCCAAACATTATTTATTTATCGGGATAGACATGTCAGTTTTATTCTACTTATGATGATCTAACTAGTCTAACTTCTGTCCTCTTAGGGTAATACATCTCGGGAGATTTATAAGGAGTCTTATTGATTCATTTTAACACTCACCGTGTTCGTTATGGGCGTTGGCTGATAGGTAATATTTCATGATTCATACCGGTATTTAAAAAGTTTTAATAAGTTTTTGACAGTTTCTCTGGGCAGGTTCTGGCGCCGATGTTTCTATTCTTTTTTGCCTAACCTATCGCCTGCAATGGCTAATCTCTGCCTATTTCTCATCTATCCCTATTTCTATGCTCCTTATGGTAAATTTTTGCCCCTTTCTGATTACCTAACTGTAATCTCTACTCCTTTATTTTAGAAGTCATTCCCGCCATTCAGATGAGTTATTTTATCCGGAGTAGTATTAGTTAATTAGTGTGCTTTTATTTTCCTTCATCTGAACTGCATTATTGTCTCTTTTGACAGACTCTGGCATCCTATTTTTAGCTAACCTATCTTCTTTATCTCTGCGGGTTATTTTTATTTAGGCATCATTATGACTTCTCTAGCTAAATTCTAGCTTTTCATATTTTCAGTGCTGATCAGACTTTATTTACTTAATAGCATCATAGCTCATTTATTATTCATATGCCTATATCTTCATCTTAAATCTTTGTGCCTAACAACAACATATTTCTTTTAATTCTATAAGCCTATAGCTTCAATTGCCTATGACAATTATTTCTTGGAATTCCCTTTTTATTTAGGCTATTCTATTTTATTCACTGTATTTCTGTCGACATTCTAATTTATTTATATGGCGCCTGTCATATATTGACAAGGAGTATATCTATTCTTGGCTACTCTTCCTATTTCTCAACTTTATTTCTCCTTGTCTTTTTAATCAATTTTCATTTCCCTTTCTTAGTCTGGAGTCTGTTTCTCATGTCAAATTCGTCTCCTACAAAGTGGCCAGTTTTGTAAAAGACTTGTCTTTGACAAGTAGAATCATACCCTGAATATCTAATTTTTTTCTTTTCTTTATTTTAAGCCTGCACTTCTCACAAACAAAATTAATACTTCATCATTGTATCGTTTTTGAACGATATCTTAAGGCTCTATTGGGAAATGTTACTAAAAAAAAATGACATCTTTATTCATCATTTGGCACATTTTGGCATTTAATTCTACCTAACCTGACGGTTCATACCCCTTGATTTTTACTTGTTTGCATTTCATTTCTGCATATCATTTTATTTTCACCCTTAAAATTTGGAAGCAGGTATTTCTCAATATTCTATCACTATATTGCATCCTAGTATATCAACAGTATTTGCCAGAGTCTCCATAAGATAAAATAGTCACCTGCAACGTGGATGTACCTCCGCTACATATGCCTATCTTTCCTATATAAAATTTTTCGTCTTCCTGTCTTCCTTTCTATCCGGCTAATTATTTTTAATTCTTTTCTTTTCACTATTTGGAGGATTTGTATTTCACTTTCTTTGTGCCGGAGGGCTTTCTGAGAAGTGTCTTTGTTTAATTTCATGATGGGGTTCTTTATCTCTGTGCCTGCCTTTCTCCCTGTATGTTTTCCCTTTTTCATTATTTTACCTGATTTCTATCCCTTTTTATGTAATCTTTCCCTAGACCTAAATGTGTCATCTTTATTTCTTTAAACTGTCTTTGATCTAAATTTCTGCCCATTATTGTGTTTAACTCTAGGGTAATTTTTGCGCCTCGTTCCAGTCTGCTGTTCTAACTTCCCTGCATCTATTTTAAATTACTCAAAATTTCTCTGGTAGGATTTTGTGGCTATTAGTCCCTTAGGATTTTTCTTCCTGATTTCCTATCATTTTGCTATTTTCCCTTTTCTTTTTGTAAAACTCATATCTAGGATGCTATTTTTCACATTTTTTTTTTAATGCCTCATTTATTTCTATATATAGGGAATTATCATTAGCAATAAACTTACCTTTAGCAAAGGAATCCTGTTCTTTTTACTGTTGCTACGTGATCCTCCATTTGTGTGGCAAATTCATTTACCGAGCCACCCTCATATTTTACCTATAGGAACTTTCGTAGATTTGTTAACCTGTCTGTCTCTTTGACTGATCGCCATAATTGCCTACATTATTTTTGAAACTCACTCAGATTTGCTGCATTTTTAAATTACTTACCATTCAAGGTTATGTGAGCATCACTTACATTTGTATACACGGTTAACATAGCCTGTTTAATTCTGCTGTCTCATTGTTTATTCTCAGACTAACTATTCTACTTTCAATATCAGCTAACCACTTGCACACGGTATATTTCTTTAACCTTCTTTTATCTTGGTTATTCCTACCTATATTTCCACAAAACTGTGTTAATTTCCGTACTGAATTCATGTTAGCGGGGTTAGTAATTTTTGTTAATTCTTCAAACTCACTTTTTTATGGG
>NC_090729.1:166287280-166314780 GCF_036898095.1 Palaemon carinicauda | reverse complement strand
TTGAAAACTTGCAGGCTGCATTGAGGGACGAAATGGATGACGAAAGAAAACTCTCTTCTCTCACAAAGCGAATGAGTGCTCAAAATGAGCGAATTGTAAACTTTGTAAATTGTTTGTCTACGCAGGAAGAGCAAAATTTAGAATTGAACATGGAAGTTTCGGCCCAGAGACAAAAAATTGACTTCCTTGTAAAGTCTTTGAATAACCAGAAGGTTAGAATTGAGGACATGGAAGGCCGTCTTCGAGTCTTTGAAGAACAACTGAATGTTGAAATGTGTGTTATTAGAAGCGAAGATAACGCCGAAATAAGATATCTGAAGAAACGAATCGAGGAACTGGAAATGAAGATAGAGAAGAATAACGTACCTCCATTGACAGTTAACCGAAAGGAAGAGGAAGGAAGAGATTCGAAGGATGAAATTGAAGAGGTAAAAGGTGTCAAAAAGACGGTGGGAAGTTATGAAACTTTTCCGATTTCTCCATTATCATCTATTTCTTCATCATCATCTTTGAGTTCTCCTCCATCATCCATTTCTTCATCATCATCTTTGAGTTCTCCTCCATCATCTATTTCTTCATCATCATCTTTGAGTTCTCCTCCATCATCTATTTCTTCATCATCATCTTTGAGTTCTCCTCCATCATCTATTTCTTCATCATCATCTTTGAGTTCTCCTCCATCATCGATTTCATCATCATCATCTTTGAGTTCTCCTCCATCATCTATTTCTTCATCATCATCTTTGAGTTCTCCTCCATCATCTATTTCTTCATCATCATCTTTGAGGTCTCCTCCATCATCTATTTCTTCATCATTATCTTTGAGTTCTCCTCCATCATCTATTTCTTCATCATCGTCTTTGAGTTCTCCTCCATCATCGATTTCATCATCATCATCATTGAGTTCATCATTATCGATTTCTTATTCATCTTTGCTTTCTTCATCATCGTCTTTGAGTTCTTCTTTATCATCATCAATTTCATCATCATACTTTCCAAGTTCTTCTTATTCGTCGTCTTTGAGTTCTTCCTCATTGATTTCTTCACCATCTTTGATTTCTCCATTACCATCTTTGAGTTCTTCTTCATCTTTGCGTTTTTCTTCATCACCATCGATTTCTTCATCATCAAGTTCTTCATCTATGAGTTCTTTGTCTTTATCGCCTTTTTCGCGTTCATTGACTTCATCTTCAAGTTTGCTTCCTTTTAATTCATCTTCTTCGGAGGAGAATTACTCGGTTGTCTTGACCTCAATGGGGAGCCAACCAGATTGGAGAGACTATGGAATTACCGTGCATGACTGGGAAAGTATACTACCTGATCTGGGAGAGTTGCGGGGTGATGGGGCATACGGTCAAGTTTATGCCTTCGGAGAATCAAGTCGTAATCCCATGTGCATCAAAATAACAGAAGAGACATTCTTTAAGAGACCCTTTTTATCAGAGGTTAAACATATGGTGAGGCTACAGCATACAGCAGTGCCGAGAGTGACTGGTATCGTCCTAAAAAAGGTCTTCGGCATCATCATGACTCGTCATGAGATGACTCTGAAGGATTGGGTAATCGACTACCAACCCACCGTAACAGAGAGGCTGACAGTGCTGTTGGAGATCTGCAAGATTATTAACGACTTCCATCAAAGCGGTTTATGTCACAATGACCTTTATTTGAATAATATAATGATTGATATAACAGACGAAGGACCAAAGGTGACGATTATTGATTTTGGCCTCATGACGAGAATAGGTAAAATAACTTTTCCTACAGCAACACTGTCATTTTCAGAAAAGAGAAAGTTACTTCGACAAAGAAGACGGCATCCATGGTATGCTCCGCAAATTTACCTCGGAGGACCAAGCTATCCATCCACAGATGCATTTTCCATCGCATTCATCATCAATAAAGTGCTCAATAAGGATGCCAAAGGACACTTAAAAAAAATCTTGAATAACTTTAACAAATATTTCGGAATAGAACCTGAATGCTCTATTGAAAACTTGCAGGCTGCATTGAGGGACGAAATGGATGACGAAAGAAAACTCTCTTCTCTCACAAAGCGAATGAGTGCTCAAAATGAGCGAATTGTAAACTTTGTAAATTGTTTGTCTACGCAGGAAGAGCAAAATTTAGAATTGAACATGGAAGTTTCGGCCCAGAGACAAAAAATTGACTTCCTTGTAAAGTCTTTGAATAACCAGAAGGTTAGAATTGAGGACATGGAAGGCCGTCTTCGAGTCTTTGAAGAACAACTGAATGTTGAAATGTGTGTTATTAGAAGCGAAGATAACGCCGAAATAAGATATCTGAAGAAAAGAATCGAGGAACTGGAAACGAAGATAGAGAAGAATAACGTACCTCCATTGACAGTTAACCGAAAGGAAGAGGAAGGAAGAGATTCGAAGGATGAAATTGAAGAGGTAAAAGGTGTCAAAAAGACGGTAGGAAGTTATGAAACTTTTCCGATTTCTCCATTATCATCTATTTCTTCATCATCATCTTTGAGTTCTCCTCCATCATCTATTTCTTCATCATCATCTTTGAGTTCTCCTCCATCATCTATTTCTTCATCATCATCTTTGAGTTCTCCTCCATCATCTATTTCTTCATCATCGTCTTTGAGTTCTCCTCCATCATCGATTTCATCATCATCAATTTCATCATCATACTTTCCAAGTTCTTCTTATTCGTCGTCTTTGAGTTCTTCCTCATTGATTTCTTCACCATCTTTGATTTCTCCATTACCATCTTTGAGTTCTTCTTCTTCATCTTTGCGTTTTTCTTCATCACCATCGATTTCTTCATCATCAAGTTCTTCATCTATGAGTTCTTTGTCTTTATCGCCTTTTTCGCGTTCATTGACTTCATCTTCAAGTTTGCTTCCTTTTAATTCATCTTCTTCGGAGGAGAATTACTCGGTTGTCTTGACCTCAATGGGGAGCCAACCAGATTGGAGAGACTATGGAATTACCGTGCATGACTGGGAAAGTATACTACCTGATCTGGGAGAGTTGCTGGGTGATGGGGCATACGGTCAAGTTTATGCCTTCGGAGAATCAAGTCGTAATCCCATGTGCATCAAAATAACAGAAGAGACATTCTTTAAGAGACCCTTTTTATCAGAGGTTAAACATATGGTGAGGCTACAGCATACAGCAGTGCCGAGAGTGACTGGTATCGTCCTAAAAAAGGTCTTCGGCATCATCATGACTCGTCATGAGATGACTCTGAAGGATTGGGTAATCGACTACCAACCCACCGTAACAGAGAGGCTGACAGTGCTGTTGGAGATCTGCAAGATTATTAACGACTTCCATCAAAGCGGTTTATGTCACAATGACCTTTATTTGAATAATATAATGATTGATATAACAGACGAAGGACCAAAGGTGACGATTATTGATTTTGGCCTCATGACGAGAATAGGTAAAATAACTTTTCCTACAGCAACACTGTCATTTTCAGAAAAGAGAAAGTTACTTCGACAAAGAAGACGGCATCCATGGTATGCTCCGCAAATTTACCTCGGAGGACCAAGCTATCCATCCACAGATGCATTTTCCATCGCATTCATCATCAATAAAGTGCTCAATAAGGATGCCAAAGGACACTTAAAAAAAATCTTGAATAACTTTAACAAATATTTCGGAATAGAACCTGAATGCTCTATTGAAAACTTGCAGGCTGCATTGAGGGACGAAATGGATGACGAAAGAAAACTCTCTTCTCTCACAAAGCGAATGAATGCTCAAAATGAGCGAATTGTAAACTTTGTAAATTGTTTGTCTACGCAGGAAGAGCAAAATTTAGAATTAAACATGGAAGTTTCGGCCCAGAGACAAAAAATTGACTTCCTTGTAAAGTCTTTGAATAACCAGAAGGTTAGAATTGAGGACATGGAAGGCCGTCTTCGAGTCTTTGAAGAACAACTGAATGTTGAAATGTGTGTTATTAGAAGCGAAGATAACGCCGAAATAAGATATCTGAAGAAAAGAATCGAGGAACTGGAAACGAAGATAGAGAAGAATAACGTACCTCCATTGACAGTTAACCGAAAGGAAGAGGAAGGAAGAGATTCGAAGGATGAAATTGAAGAGGTAAAAGGTGTCAAAAAGACGGTAGGAAGTTATGAAACTTTTCCGATTTCTCCATTATCATCTATTTCTTCATCATCATCTTTGAGTTCTCCTCCATCATCTATTTCTTCATCATCATCTTTGAGTTCTCCTCCATCATCTATTTCTTCATCATCATCTTTGAGTTCTCCTCCATCATCTATTTCTTCATCATCATCTTTGAGTTCTCCTCCATCATCTATTTCTTCATCATCATCTTTGAGTTCTCCTCCATCATCTATTTCTTCATCATCATCTTTGAGTTTTCCTCCATCATCTATTTCTTCATCATCATCTTTGAGTTCTCCTCCATCATCGATTTCATCATCATCATCTTTGAGTTCTCCTCCATCATCTATTTCTTCATCATCATCTTTGAGTTCTCCTCCATCATCTATTTCTTCATCATCATCTTTGAGTCCTCCTCCATCATCTATTTTTTCATCATCATCTTTGAGTTCTCCTCCATCATCTATTTCTTCATCATCGTCTTTGAGTTCTCCTCCATCATCGATTTCATCATCATCATCATTGAGTTCTTCATCATTATCGATTTCTTATTCATCTTTGTTTTCTTCATCATCGTCTTTGAGTTCTTCTTTATCATCATCAATTTCATCATCATACTTTCCAAGTTCTTCTTATTCGTCGTCTTTGAGTTCTACCTCATTGATTTCTTCACCATCTTTGATTTCTCCATTACCATCTTTGAGTTCTTCTTCTTCATCTTTGCGTTTTTCTTCATCACCATCGATTTCTTCATCATCAAGTTCTTCATCTACGAGTTCTTTGTCTTTATCGCCTTTTTCGCGTTCATTGACTTCATCTTCAAGTTTGCTTCCTTTTAATTCATCTTCTTCGGAGGAGAATTACTCGGTTGTCTTGACCTCAATGGGGAGCCAACCAGATTGGAGAGACTACGGAATTACCGTGCATGACTGGGAAAGTATACTACCTGATCTGGGAGAGTTGCTGGGTGATGGGGCATACGGTCAAGTTTATGCCTTCGGAGAATCAAGTCGTAATCCCATGTGCATCAAAATAACAGAAGAGACATTCTTTAAGAGACCCTTTTTATCAGAGGTTAAACATATGGTGAGGCTACAGCATACAGCAGTGCCGAGAGTGACTGGTATCGTCCTAAAAAAGGTCTTCGGCATCATCATGACTCGTCATGAGATGACTCTGAAGGATTGGGTAATCGACTACCAACCCACTGTAACAGAGAGGCTAACAGTGCTGTTGGAGATCTGCAAGATTATTAACGACTTCCATCAAAGCGGTTTATGTCACAATGACCTTTATTTGAATAATATAATGATTGACATAACAGACGAAGGACCAAAGGTGACGATTATTGATTTTGGCCTCATGACGAGAATAGGTAAAATAACTTTTCCTACAGCAACACTGTCAGTTTCAGAAAAGAGAAAGTTACTTCGACAAAGAAGACGGCATCCATGGTATGCTCCGCAAATTTACCTCGGAGGACCAAGCTATCCGTCCACAGATGCATTTTCCGTCGCATTCATCATCAATAAAGTGCTCAAGAAGGATGCCAAAGGACACTTAAAAAAAATCTTGAATAACTTTAGCAAATATTTCGGAATAGAACCTGAATGCTCTATTGAAAACTTGCAGGCTGCATTGAGGGACGAAATGGATGGCGAAAGAAAACTCTCTTCTCTCACAAAGCGAATGAGTGCTCAAAATGAGCGAATTGTAAACTTTGTAAATTGTTTGTCTACACAGGAAGAACAAAATGTAGAAATGAACATGGAAGTTTCGGACCAGAGACAAAAAATTGACTTCCTGGTAAACTGTGTCACTAATCAGAATCTTAGAATTGAGGACATGGAAGGCCGTCTTCGAGTCTTTGGAGAACAACTGAATGTTGAAATGCGTGTTATTAGAAGCGAAGATAACGCCGAAATAAGATATCTGAAGAAAAGAATCGAGGAACTTGAAACGAAGATAGAGAAGAATAAGGTACCTCCATTGACAGTCAACAGAAAGGAGGAGGAAGGAAGAGATTCGATGGATGAAATTTACGAAAGACATAGAGCAAATAGTGAAGAGAAAAAAGGTGTCAAATAGACTGTAGGAAGTTATAAAACTGGTGAAAAGCAAGATACTGATAGTGTGAGTGATGTTAATGAAGATTTAGATGATGGTGATTATTTCGTAACTCAGAAAATAAGAGAAGTTAGTGATATGTTTTTAATAGGGGCCCCTTCTAACATTTCTTCATTTTTCATCTTTGATTTCTTCATCATTATTTTTGAGTTCTTCCTTATTATCATTGATTTCATCATCATACTTTTTAAGTTCTTCTTTATCATCATCTATTTCATCATCATCATCTTTGAGTTGTTCTTTTTCATCATCATCATCATCGATTTCTTATTAATCATCATCATCATTTTCATATTCACCTTATTTTATTTTTTCGTCTTTGAGTTTTTCCTCATTGATTTCCTCACCATCTTTGATTTCTTCATCAGGTGGACAAGGCAGAAGGAGCAAGTCTGACTTCTTCTAGTAAGCGTCGGCAGTAATCTATTTTTGATACCTAGGGGATAGTCTACAAGTGGAGTAACCAGAGGGAAGAAATCTGACTTGCTCTGGTATGCTTTGTTGCTTGATGAAGATTCACTTGTACTGTTTCTTCATCAGGTGGACAAGCAGAAGGAGCAAGTCTGACTTCTTCTAGTAAGCATCGGCAGTAATCTATTTTTGATACCTAGGGGATAGTCACAATGGAGTAACCAGAGGGAAGAAATCTGACTTGCTCTGGTATGCTTTGTTGCTTGATGAAGATTCACTTGTACTGTTTCTTCATCAGGTGGACAAGGCAGAAGGAGCAAGTCTGACTTCTTCTAGTAAGCAGCGGCAGTAATCTATTTTTGATACCTAGGGGATAGTCTACAAATGGAGTAACCAGAGGGAAGAAATCTGACTTGCTCTGGTATGCTTTGTTGCTTGATGAAGATTCACTTGTACTGTTTCTTCATCAGGTGGACAAGGCAGAAGGAGCAAGTCTGACTTTTAGTAAGCAGCGGCAGTAATCTATTTTTGATACCTAGGGGATAGTCTACAAATGGAGTAACCAGAGGGAAGAAATCTGACTTGCTCTGGTATGCTTTGTTGCTTGATGAAGATTCACTTGTACTGTTTCTTCATCAGGTGGACAAGGCAGAAGGAGCAAGTCTGACTTCTTCTAGTAAGCATCGGCAGTAATCTATTTTTGATACCTAGGGGATAGTCTACAAATGGAGTAACCAGAGGGAAGAAATCTGACTTGCTCTGGTATGCTTTGTTGCTTGATGAAGATTCACTTGTACTGTTTCTTCATCAGGTGGACAAGGCAGAAGGAGCAAGTCTGACTTCTCTAGTAAGCATCGGCAGTAATCTATTTTTGATACCTAGGGGATAGTCTACAAATGGAGTAACCAGAGGGAAGAAATCTGACTTGCTCTGGTATGCTTTGTTGCTTGATGAAGATTCACTTGTACTGTTTCTTCATCAGGTGGACAAGGCAGAAGGAGCAAGTCTGACTTCTTCTAGTAAGCAGCGGCAGTAATCTATTTTTGATACCTAGGGGATAGTCTACAAATGGAGTAACCAGAGGGAAGAAATCTGACTTGCTCTGGTATGCTTTGTTGCTTGATGAAGATTCACTTGTACTGTTTCTTCATCAGGTGGACAAGGCAGAAGGAGCAAGTCTGACTTTCTAGTAAGCAGCGGCAGTAATCTATTTTTGATACCTAGGGGATAGTCTACAAATGGAGTAACCAGAGGGAAGAAATCTGACTTGCTCTGGTATGCTTTGTTGCTTGATGAAGATTCACTTGTACTGTTTCTTCATCAGGTGGACAAGGCAGAAGGAGCAAGTCTGACTTTCTAGTAAGCAGCGGCAGTAATCTATTTTTGATACATAGGGGATAGTCTACAAATGGAGTAACCAGAGGGAAGAAATCTGACTTGCTCTGGTATGCTTTGTTGCTTGATGAAGATTCACTTGTACTGTTTCTTCATCAGGTGGACAAAGCAGAAGGAGGATGTCTGACTTCTTCTAGTAAGCATCGGCAGTAATCTATTTTTGATACCTAGGGGATAGTCTACAAATGGAGTAACCAGAGGGAAGAAATTCTGACTTGCTCTGGTATGCTTTGTTGCTTGATGAAGATTCACTTGTACTGTTTCTTCATCAGGTGGACAAGGCAGAAGGAGCAAGTCTGACTTCTTCTAGTAAGCATCGGCAGTAATCTATTTTTGATACCTAGGGGATAGTCTACAAATGGAGTAACCAGAGGGAAGAAATCTGACTTGCTCTGGTATGCTTTGTTGCTTGATGAAGATTCACTTGTACTGTTTCTTCATCAGGTGGACAAAGCAGAAGGAGGATGTCTGACTTCTTCTAGTAAGCATCGGCAGTAATCTATTTTTGATACCTAGGGGATAGTCTACAAATGGTGTAACCAGAGGGAAGAAATTTGACTTGCTCTGGTATGCTTTGTTGTTTGATGAAGATTCACTTGTACTGTTTCTTCATCAGGTGGACAAGGCAGAAGGAGAAGTCTGACTTCCTCTAGTAAGCATCAATAATAATCTATTTTTTATACCGAGGGGATAGTCGACAATGGAGTACCCAGAGGGAAGAAATCTGACTTGCTCTGGTATGCTTTGTTGCTTGATGAAGATTCACTTGTACTGTTTCTTCATCAGGTGGACAAGGCAGAAGGAGCAAGTCTGACTTCTTCTAGTAAGCAGCGGCAGTAATCTATTATTGATACCTAGGGGATAGTCTACAAATGGAGTAACCAGAGGGAAGAAATCTGACATGCTCTGGTATGCTTTGTTGCTTGATGAAGATTCACTTGTACTGTTTCTTCATCAGGTGGACAAGGCAGAAGGAGCAAGTCTGACTTCTTCTAGTAAGCAGCGGCAGTAATCTATTTTTGATACCTAGGGGATAGTCTACAATGGAGTAACCAGAGGGAAGAAATCTGACTTGCTCTGGTATGCTTTGTTGCTTGATGAAGATTCACTTGTACTGTTTCTTCATCAGGTGGACAAGGCAGAAGGAGCAAGTCTGACTTCTTCTAGTAAGCATCAATAGTAATCTATTTTTGATACCTAGGGGATAGTCTACAAATGGAGTAACCAGAGGGAAGAAATCTGACTTGCTCTGGTATGCTTTGTTGCTTGATGAAGATTCACTTGTACTGTTTCTTCATCAGGTGGACAAGGCAGAAGGAGCAAGTCTGACTTCTTCTAGTAAGCATCAGTAATCTATTTTTGATACCTAGGGGATAGTCTACAAATGGAGTAACCAGAGGGAAGAAATCTGACTTGCTCTGGTATGCTTTGTTGCTTGATGAAGATTCACTTGTACTGTTTCTTCATCAGGTGGACAAGGCAGAAGGAGCAAGTCTGACTTCTTCTAGTAAGCATCGGCAGTAATCTATTTTTGATACCTAGGGGATAGTCTACAAATGGAGTAACCAGAGGGAAGAAATTTGACTTGCTCTGGTATGCTTTGTTGCTTGATGAAGATTCACTTGTACTGTTTCTTCATCAGGTGGACAAGGCAGAAGGAGCAAGTCTGACTTCTTCTAGTAAGCATCAGTAATCTATTTTTGATACCGAGGGGATAGTCTACAAGTGGAGTAACCCAGAGGGAAGAAATCTGACTTGCTCTGGTATGCTTTGTTGCTTGATGAAGATTCACTTGTACTGTTTCTTCATCAGGTGGACAAGGCAGAAGGAGCAAGTCTGACTTTTCTAGTAAGCAGCGGCAGTAATCTATTTTTGATACCTAGGGGATAGTCTACAAATGGAGTAACCAGAGGGAAGAAATCTGACTTGCTCTGGTATGCTTTGTTGCTTGATGAAGATTCACTTGTACTGTTTCTTCATCAGGTGGACAAGGCAGAAGGAGCAAGTCTGACTTCTTCTAGTAAGCATGGCAGTAATCTATTTTTGATACCTAGGGGATAGTCTACAAATGGAGTAACCAGAGGGAAGAAATCTGACTTGCTCTGGTATGCTTTGTTGCTTGATGAAGATTCACTTGTACTGTTTCTTCATCAGGTGGACAAGGCAGAAGGAGCAAGTCTGACTTTCTAGTAAGCATCAATAGTAATCTATTTTTTATACCGAGGGGATAGTCGACAAGTGGAGTACCCAGAGGGAAGAAATCTGACTTGCTCTGGTATGCTTTGTTGCTTGATGAAGATTCACTTGTACTGTTTCTTCATCAGGTGGACAAGGCAGAAGGAGCAAGTCTGACTTTTAGTAAGCAGCGGCAGTAATCTATTTTTGATACCTAGGGGATAGTCTACAAATGGAGTAACCAGAGGGAAGAAATCTGACTTGCTCTGGTATGCTTTGTTGCTTGATGAAGATTCACTTGTACTGTTTCTTCATCAGGTGGACAAGGCAGAAGGAGCAAGTCTGACTTCTTCTAGTAAGCATCAATAGTAATCTATTTTTGATACCTAGGGGATAGTCTACAAATGGAGTAACCAGAGGGAAGAAATCTGACTTGCTCTGGTATGCTTTGTTGCTTGATGAAGATTCACTTGTACTGTTTCTTCATCAGGTGGACAAGGCAGAAGGAGCAAGTCTGACTTCTTCTAGTAAGCAGCGGCAGTAATCTATTTTTGATACCTAGGGGATAGTCTACAAATGGAGTAACCAGAGGGAAGAAATCTGACTTGCTCTGGTATGCTTTGTTGCTTGATGAAGATTCACTTGTACTGTTTCTTCATCAGGTGGACAAGGCAGAAGGAGCAAGTCTGACTTCTTCTAGTAAGCATCAATAGTAATCTATTTTTTATACCGAGGGGATAGTCTACAAGTGGAGTACCCAGAGGGAAGAAATCTGACTTGCTCTGGTATGCTTTGTTGCTTGATGAAGATTCACTTGTACTGTTTCTTCATCAGGTGGACAAGGCAGAAGGAGCAAGTCTGACTTCTTCTAGTAAGCAGCGGCAGTAATCTATTTTTGATACCTAGGGGATAGTCTACAAATGGAGTAACCAGAGGGAAGAAATCTGACTTGCTCTGGATGCTTTGTTGCTTGATGAAGATTCACTTGTACTGTTTCTTCATCAGGTGGACAAGGAAGAAGGAGCAAGTCTGACTTCTTCTAGTAAGCATCAATAGTAATCTTTTTTATACCGAGAGGATAGTCGACAATGGAGTACCCAGAGGGAAGAAATCTGACTTGCTCTGGTATGCTTTGTTGCTTGATGAAGATTCACTTGTACTGTTTCTTCATCAGGTGGACAAGGCAGAAGGAGCAAGTCTGACTTCTTCTAGTAAGCATCGGCAGTAATCTATTTTTGATACCTAGGGGATAGTTACAAATGGAGTAACCAGAGGGAAGAAATCTGACATGCTCTGGTATGCTTTGTTGCTTGATGAAGATTCACTTGTACTGTTTCTTCATCAGGTGGACAAGGCAGAAGGAGCAAGTCTGACTTCTTCTAGTAAGCATCAATAGTAATCTATTTTTTATACCGAGGGGATAGTCTACAAGTGGAGTACCCAGAGGGAAGAAATCTGACTTGCTCTGGTATGCTTTGTTGCTTGATGAAGATTCACTTGTACTGTTTCTTCATCAGGTGGACAAGGCAGAAGGAGCAAGTCTGACTTTCTAGTAAGCAGCGGCAGTAATCTATTTTTGATACCTAGGGGATAGTCTACAAATGGAGTAACCAGAGGGAAGAAATCTGACTTGCTCTGGTATGCTTTGTTGCTTGATGAAGATTCACTTGTACTGTTTCTTCATCAGGTGGACAAGGCAGAAGGAGCAAGTCTGACTTCTTCTAGTAAGCATCATAGTAATCTATTTTTGATACCTAGGGGATAGTCTACAAATGGAGTAACCAGAGGGAAGAAATCTGACTTGCTCTGGTATGCTTTGTTGCTTGATGAAGATTCACTTGTACTGTTTCTTCATCAGGTGGACAAGGCAGAAGGAGCAAGTCTGACTTTTAGTAAGCAGCGGCAGTAATCTATTTTTGATACCTAGGGGATAGTCTACAAATGGAGTAACCAGAGGGAAGAAATCTGACTTGCTCTGGTATGCTTTGTTGCTTGATGAAGATTCACTTGTACTGTTTCTTCATCAGGTGGACAAGGCAGAAGGAGCAAGTCTGACTCTTCTAGTAAGCATCAGTAATCTATTTTTGATACCTAGGGGATAGTCTACAAATGGAGTAACCAGAGGGAAGAAATCTGACTGCTCTGGTATGCTTTGTTGCTTGATGAAGATTCACTTGTACTGTTTCTTCATCAGGTGGACAAGGCAGAAGGAGCAAGTCTGACTTCTTCTAGTAAGCAGTGGCAGTAATCTATTTTTGATACCTAGGGGATAGTCTACAAATGGAGTAACCAGAGGGAAGAAATCTGACTTGCTCTGGTATGCTTTGTTGCTTGATGAAGATTCACTTGTACTGTTTCTTCATCAGGTGGACAAGGCAGAAGGAGCAAGTCTGACTTCTTCTAGTAAGCATCAATAGTAATCTTTTTTATACCGAGGGATAGTCTACAATGGAGTAACCAGAGGGAAGAAATCTGACTTGCTCTGGTATGCTTTGTTGCTTGATGAAGATTCACTTGTACTGTTTCTTCATCAGGTGGACAAGGCAGAAGGAGCAAGTCTGACTTCTTCTAGTAAGCATCGGCAGTAATCTATTTTGATACCTAGGGGATAGTTTACAAATGGAGTAACCAGAGGGAAGAAATCTGACATGCTCTGGTATGCTTTGTTGCTTGATGAAGATTCACTTGTACTGTTTCTTCATCAGGTGGACAAGGCAGAAGGAGCAAGTCTGACTTCTTCTAGTAAGCATCAATAGTAATCTATTTTTGATACTAGGGGATAGTCTACAAATGGAGTAACCAGAGGGAAGAAATCTGACTTGCTCTGGTATGCTTTGTTGCTTGATGAAGATTCACTTGTACTGTTTCTTCATCAGGTGGACAAGGAAGAAGGAGCAAGTCTGACTTCTTCTAGTAAGCATCAATAGTAATCTATTTTTTATACCTAGGGGATAGTCGAAAGTGGAGTACCCAGAGGGAAGAAATCTGACTTGCTCTGGTATGCTTTGTTGCTTGATGAAGATTCACTTGTACTGTTTCTTCATCAGGTGGACAAGGCAGAAGGAGCAAGTCTGACTTCTTCTAGTAAGCATCAATAGTAATCTATTTTTTATACCGAGGGGATAGTCGACAAAGTGGAGTAACCAGAGGGAAGAAATCTGACTTGCTCTGGTATGCTTTGTTGCTTGATGAAGATTCACTTGTACTGTTTCTTCATCAGGTGGACAAGGCAGAAGGAGCAAGTCTGACTTCTTCTAGTAAGCATCAATAGTAATCTATTTTTGATACCTAGGGGATAGTCTACAAATGGAGTAACCAGAGGGAAGAAATCTGACATGCTCTGGTATGCTTTGTTGCTTGATGAAGATTCACTTGTACTGTTTCTTCATCAGGTGGACAAGGCAGAAGGAGCAAGTCTGACTTCTTCTAGTAAGCATCAATAGTAATCTATTTTTGATACCGAGGGGATAGTCGACAAGTGGAGTAACCAGAGGGAAGAAATCTGACTTGCTCTGGTATGCTTTGTTGCTTGATGAAGATTCACTTGTACTGTTTCTTCATCAGGTGGACAAGGAAGAAGGAGCAAGTCTGACTTCTTTAGTAAACATCAATAGTAATCTATTTTTGATACCTAGGGGATAGTCTACAAATGGAGTAACCAGAGGGAAGAAATCTGACTAGCTCTGGTATGCTTTGTTGCTTGATGAAGATTCACTTGTACTTTTTCTTCATCAGGTTGACGGGGCATAAGGAGCAAATCTGACTTCTTCTAGTAAGCAGCGGCAGTAATCTATTTTTGATACCCAGGGGATAGTCTACAATGGAGTAACCAGAGGGAAGAAATCTGACTTGCTCTGGTATGCTTTGTTGCTTGATGAAGATTCACTTGTACTGTTTCTTCATCAGGTGGACAAGGCAGAAGGAGCAAGTCTGACTTCTTCTAGTAAGCATCAATAGTAATCTATTTTTGATACCTAGGGGATAGTCTACAAATGGAGTAACCAGAGGGAAGAAATCTGACTTGCTCTGGTATGCTTTGTTGCTTGATGAAGATTCACTTGTACTGTTTCTTCATCAGGTGGAAAAGGCAGAAGGAGCAAGTCTGACTTCTTCTTAAGAATCAATAGTAATCTATTTTTATACCGAGGGAATAGTCGACAAATGGAGTACCCAGAGGGAAGAAATCTGACTTGCTCTGGTATGCTTTGTTGCTTGATGAAGATTCACTTGTACTGTTTCTTCATCAGGTGGACAAGGCAGAAGGAGCAAGTCTGACTTCTTCTAGTAAGCATCAATAGTAATCTATTTTTTATACCGAGGGGATAGTCGACAAGTGGAGTACCCAGAGGGAAGAAATCTGACTTGCTCTGGTATGCTTTGTTGCTTGATGAAGATTCACTTGTACTGTTTCTTTATCAGGTGGACAAGGCAGAAGGAGCAAGTCTGACTTCTAGTAAAGCGGCAGTAATCTATTTTTGATTCCTAGGGGATAGTCTACAAATCAAGTAACCAGAGGAAGAAATCTGACTTGCTCTGGTATGGTTTGTTGCTTGATGAAGATTCACTTGTACTGTTTCTTTATCAGGTGGACAAGAAAGAAGTAGAAAGTCTGACTTCTTCTAGTAAGCATCAATAGTAATCTATTTTTTATACCGAGGGGATAGTCGACAAGTGGAGTACCCAGAGGGAAGAAATCTGACTTGCTCTGGTATGCTTTGTTGCTTGATGAAGATTCACTTGTACTGTTTCTTCATCAGGTGGACAAGGCAGAAGGAGCAAGTCTGACTTCTTCTAGTAAGCGTCGGCAGTAATCTATTTATGGTACCTAGTGGATAGTCTACAAATGGAGTAACCAGAGGGAAAAAAATTGACTTGCTCTGTTTATGCTTTGTTGCTTGATGAAGATTCACTTGTACTGTTTCTTTATCAGGTGGACAAGGAAGAAGGAGAAAGTCTGACTTCTTCTAGTAAGCATCAATAGTAATCTATTTTTTATACCGAGAGGATAGTAGACAAGTGGAGTACCCAGAGGGAAGAAATCTGACTTGCTCTGGTATGCTTTGTTGCTTGATGAAGATTCACTTGTACTGTTTCTTCATCAGGTGGACAAGGCAGAAGGAGCAAGTCTGGCTTCTTCGGTAAGCAGCGGCAGTAATCTATTTTTGATACCTTAGGGGATAGTCTGACATGCTCTGGTATGCTTTGTTGCTTGATGAAGATTCACTTGTACTGTTTTCTTCATCAGGTGGACAAGGAAGAAGGAGAAAGTCTGACTTCTTCTAGTAAGCATCAATAGTAATCTATTTTTTATACCGAAGTGATAGTCGACAAGTGGAGTACCCAGAGGGAAGAAATCTGACTTGCTCTGGTATGCTTTGTTGCTTGATGAAGATTCACTTGTACTGTTTCTTCATCAGGTGGACAAGGCAGAAGGAGCAAGTCTGACTTCTTCTAGTAAGCAGCGACAGTAATCTATTTTTGATACCTAGGGGATAGTCTACAAATGGAGTAACCAGAGGGAAGAAATCTGACATGCTCTGGTATGCTTTGTTGCTTGATGAAGATTCACTTGTACTGTTTCTTCATCAGGTGGACAAGGAAGAAGGAGAAAGTCTGACTTCTTCTAGTAAACATCAATAGTAGTCTATTTTTGATACCTAGGGGATAGTCTACAAATGGAGTAACCAGAGGGAAAAATCTGACATGCTCTGGTATGCTTTGTTGCTTGATGAAGATTCACTTGTACTGTTTCTTCATCAGGTGGACAAGGCAGAAGGAGAAAGTCTGACTTCTTCTAGTAAGCATCAATAGTAATCTATTTTTGATACCTAGGGGATAGTCTACAAATGGAGTAACCAGAGGGAAGAAATCTGACTTGCTCTGGTATGCTTTGTTGCTTGATGAAGATTCACTTGTACTGTTTCTTCATCAGGTGGACAAGGCAGAAGGAGCAAGTCTGACTTCTTCTAGTAAGCAGCGGCAGTAATCTATTTTTGATACCTAGGGGATAGTCTACAAATGGAGTAACCAGAGGGAAGAAATCTGACTTGCTCTGGTATGCTTTGTTGCTTGATGAAGATTCACTTGTACTGTTTCTTCATCAGGTGGACGGGGCATAAGGAGCAAGTCTGACTTCTTCTAGTAAGTAGCGGCAGTAATCTATTTTTGATACCTAGGGGATAGTCTACAAATGGAGTAACCAGAGGGAAGAAATCTGACTTGCTCTGGTATGCTTTGTTGCTTGATGAAGATTCACTTGTACTGTTTCTTCATCAGGTGGACGGGGCATAAGGAGCAAGTCTGACTTCTTCTAGTAAGCAGCGGCAGTAATCTATTTTTGATACCAGGGGATAGTCTACAAATGGAGTAACCAGAGGGAAGAAATCTGACTTGCTCTGGTATGCTTTGTTGCTTGATGAAGATTCACTTGTACTGTTTCTTCATCAGGTGGACAAGGCAGAAGGAGCAAGTCTGACTTCTTCTAGTAAGCATCAATAGTAATCTATTTTTGATACCCAGGGGATAGTCTACAAATGGAGTAACCAGAGGGAAGAAATCTGACTTGCTCTGGTATGCTTTGTTGCTTGATGAAGATTCACTTGTACTTTCTTCATCAGGTGGACAAGGCAGAAGGAGCAAGTCTGACTTCTTCTAGTAAACATCAATAGTAATCTATTTTTGATACCTAGGGGATAGTCTACAAATGGAGTAACCAGAGGGAAGAAATCTGACTGCTCTGGTATGCTTTGTTGCTTGATGAAGATTCACTTGTACTGTTTCTTCATCAGGTGGACAAGGCAGAAGGAGCAAGTCTGACTTCTTCTAGTAAGCATCGGCAGTAATCTATTTTTTGATACCTAGGGGATAGTACAAATGGAGTAACCAGAGGGAAGAAATCTGACTTGCTCTGGTATGCTTTGTTG
Organism: Palaemon carinicauda; assembly: GCF_036898095.1. Taxonomy (NCBI): domain Eukaryota; kingdom Metazoa; phylum Arthropoda; class Malacostraca; order Decapoda; family Palaemonidae; genus Palaemon; species Palaemon carinicauda. The sequence goes on along the minus strand of NC_090729.1, from coordinate 166,297,628 downwards.
CTTGATGAAGATTCACTTGTACTGTTTCTTCATCAGGTGGACAAGGCAGAAGGAGCAAGTCTGACTTCTTCTAGTAAGCATCAATAGTAATCTATTTTTTATACCGAGGGGATAGTCGACAAGTGGAGTACCCAGAGGGAAGAAAACTGACTTGCTCTGGTATGCTTTGTTGCTTGATGAAGATTCACTTGTACTGTTTCTTCATCAGGTGGACAAGGCAGAAGGAGCAAGTCTGACTTCTAGTAAGCAGCGGCAGTAATCTATTTTTGATACCTAGGGATAGTCTAAAAATGGAGTAACCAGAGGGAAGAAATCTGACTTGCTCTGGTATGCTTTGTTGTTTGATGTAGATTCACTTGCACTGTTTCTTCATCAGGTGGACAAGGCAGAAGGAGCAAGTCTGACTTCTAGTAAGCAGCGGCAGTAATCTATTTTTGATTCCTAGGGGATAGTCTACAAATGGAGTAACCAGAGGGAAGAAATCTGACTTGCTCTGGTATGCTTTGTTGCTTGATGAAGATTCACTTGTACTGTTTCTTCATCAGGTGGACAAAACAGAAGGAGGAAGTCTGACTTCTTCTAGTAAGCATCGGCAGTAATCTATTTTTGATACCTAGTGGATAGTGTACAAATGGAGTAACCAGAGGGAAGAAATCTGACTTGCTCTGTTTTGCTTTGTTGCTTGATGAAGATTCACTTGTACTGTGTCTTTATCAGGTGGACAAGGAAGAAGGAGAAAGTCTGACTTCTTCTAGTAAGCATCAATAGTAATCTATTTTTTATACCTAGGGGATAGTCGACAAGTGGAGTAACCAGAGGGAAGAAATCTGACTTGCTCTGGTATGCTTTGTTGCTTGATGAAGATTCACTTGTACTGTTTCTTCATCAGGTGGACAAGGCAGAAGGAACAAGTCTGACTTCTTCTAGTAAGCAGCGGCAGTAATCTATTTTTGATACCTAGGGGATAGTCTACAAATGGAGTAACCAGAGGGAAGAAATCTGACCTGCTCTGGTATGCTTTGTTGCTTGATGAAGATTCACTTGTACTGTTTCTTCATCAGGTGGACAAGGAAGAAGGAGAAAGTCTGACTTCTTCTAGTAAACATCAATAGTAGTCTATTTTTGATACATAGGGGATAGTCTTAAATAGAGTAACCAGAATGAAAAAATCTGACATGCACTGGTATGCTTTGTTGCTTGATGAAGATTCACTTGTACTGTTTCTTCATCAGGTGGACAAGGCAGAAGGAGAAAGTCTGACTTCTTCTAGTAAGCAGTGGCAGTAATCTATTTTTGATACCTAGGGGATAGTCTACAAATGGAGTAACCAGAGGGAAGAAATCTGACTTGCTCTTGTATGCTTTGTTGCTTGATGAAGATTCACTTGTACTTTTTCTTCATCAGGTGGACGGGGCATAAGGAGCAATTCTGACTTCTTCTAGTAAGCAGTCGGTAGTAATCTATTTTTGATACCTAGGGGATAGTCTACAAATGGAGTAACCAGAGGGAAGAAATCTGACTTGCTCTGGTATGCTTTGTTGCTTGATGAAGATTCACTTGTACTGTTTCTTCATCAGGTGGACGGGGCATAAGGAGCAAGTCTGACTTCTTCTAGTAAGCAGCGGCAGTAATCTATTTTTGATACCTAGGGGATAGTCTACAAATGGAGTAACCAGAGGGAAGAAATCTGACTTGCTCTGGTATGCTTTGTTGCTTGATGAAGATTCACTTGTACTTTTCTTCATCAGGTGGACAAGGCAGAAGGAGCAAGCCTGACTTCTTCTAGTAAGCAGCGGCAGTAATCTATTTTTGATACCTAGGGGATAGTCTACAAATGGAGTAACCAGAGGGAAGAAATCTGACTTGCTCTGGTATGCTTTGTTGCTTGATGAAGATTCACTTGTACTGTTTCTTCATCAGGTGGACAAGGCAGAAGGAGCAAGTCTGACTTCTTCTAGTAAACATCAATAGTAATCTATTTTTGATACCTAGGGGATAGTCTACAAATGGAGTAACCAGAGGGAAAAATCTGACTTGCTCTGGTATGCTTTGTTGCTTGATGAAGATTCACTTGTACTGTTTCTTCATCAGGTGGACAAGGCAGAAGGAGAAGTCTGACTTCTTCTAGTAAGCATGGCAGTAATCTATTTTTGATACCTAGTGGATAGTCTACAAATGGAGTAACCAGAGGGAAGAAATCTGACTTGCTCTGTATGCTTTGTTGCTTGATGAAGATTCACTTGTACTTTTCTTCATCAGGTGGACGGGGCAAAGGAGCAAGTCTGACTTCTTCTAGTAAGCATCAATAGTAATCTATTTTTTATACCTAGGGGATAGTCGACAAGTGGAGTAACCAGAGGGAAGAAATCTGACTTGCTCTGGTATGCTTTGTTGCTTGATGAAGATTCACTTGTACTGTTTCTTCATCAGGTGGACAAGGCAGAAGGAGCAAGTCTGACTTCTTCTAGTAAGCAGCGGCAGTAATCTATTTTTGATACCTAGGGGATAGTCTACAAATGGAGTAACCAGAGGGAAGAAATCTGACTTGCTCTGGTATGCTTTGTTGCTTGATGAAGATTCACTTGTACTTTTTCTTCATCAGGTGGACGGGGCAGAAGGAGCAAGTCTGACTTCTTCTAGTAAGCAGCGGCAGTAATCTATTTTTGATACCCAGGGGATAGTCTACTAATGGAGTAACCAGAGGGAAGAAATCTGACTTGCTCTGGTATGCTTTGTTGCTTGATGAAGATTCACTTGTACTGTTTCTTCATCAGGTGGACAAGGCAGAAGGAGCAAGTCTGACTTCTTCTAGTAAGCATCAATAGTAATCTATTTTTGATACCTAGGGGATAGTCTACAAATGGAGTAACCAGAGGGAAGAAATCTGACTTGCTCTGGTATGCTTTGTTGCTTGATGAAGATTCACTTGTACTTTTCTTCATCAGGTGGACAAGGCAGAAGGAACAAGTCTGACTTCTTCTAGTAAGCAGCGGCAGTAATCTATTTTTGATACCTAGGGGATAGTCTACAAATGGAGTAACCAGAGGGAAGAAATCTGACCTGCTCTGGTATGCTTTGTTGCTTGATGAAGATTCACTTGTACTGTTTCTTCATCAGGTGGACAAGGAAGAAGGAGAAAGTCTGACTTCTTCTAGTAAACATCAATAGTAGTCTATTTTTGATATATAGGGGATAGTCTTAAATAGAGTAACCAGAATGAAAAATCTGACATGCACTGGTATGCTTTGTTGCTTGATGAAGATTCACTTGTACTGTTTCTTCATCAGGTGGACAAGGCAGAAGGAGAAAGTCTGACTTCTTCTAGTAAGCAGTGGCAGTAATCTATTTTTGATACCTAGGGGATAGTCTACAAATGGAGTAACCAGAGGGAAGAAATCTGACTTGCTCTGGTATGCTTTGTTGCTTGATGAAGATTCACTTGTACTTTTTCTTCATCAGGTGGACGGGGCATAAGGAGCAATTCTGACTTCTTCTAGTAAGCAGCGGTAGTAATCTATTTTTGATACCTAGGGGATAGTCTACAAATGGAGTAACCAGAGGGAAGAAATCTGACTTGCTCTGGTATGCTTTGTTGCTTGATGAAGATTCACTTGTACTGTTTCTTCATCAGGTGGACGGGGCATAAGGAGCAAGTCTGACTTCTTCTAGTAAGCAGCGGCAGTAATCTATTTTTGATACCTAGGGGATAGTCTACAAATGGAGTAACCAGAGGGAAGAAATTTGACTTGCTCTGGTATGCTTTGTTGCTTGATGAAGATTCACTTGTACTGTTTCTTCATCAGGTGGACAAGGCGAAAGAGCAAGCCTGACTTCTTCTAGTAAGCAGTGGCAGTAATCTATTTTTGATACCTAGGGGATAGTCTACTAATGGAGTAACCAGAGGGAAGAAATCTGACTTGCTCTGGTATGCTTTGTTGCTTGATGAAGATTCACTTGTACTGTTTTTTCATCAGGTGGACGGGGCATAAGGAGCAAGTCTGACTTCTTCTAGTAAGCAGCAGCAGTAATCTATTTTTGATACCTAGGGGATAGTCTACTAATGGAGTAACCAGAGGGAATAAATTGACTTGCTCTGGTATGCTTTGTTGCTTGATGAAGATTCACTTGTACTGTTTCTTCATCAGGTGGACAAGGCAGAAGGAGCAAGTCTGACTTCTTCTAGTAAACATCAATAGTAATCTATTTTTGATACCTAGGGGATAGTTTACAAATGGATTAACCAGAGGGAAGAAATCTGACTTGCTCTGGTATGCTTTGTTGCTTGATTAAGATTCACTTGTACTGTTTCTTCATCAGTTGGACAAGTTAGAAGGAGCAAGTCTAACTTCTTCTAGTAAGGATCAATAGTAATCTATTTTTGATACCTAGGGGATAGTCTACAAATGGAGTAACCAGACGGAAGTAATCTGATTTGCTCTGGTATGCTTTGTTGCTTGATGAAGATTCACTTGTACTGTTTCTTCATCAGTTGGACAAGGTAGAACGAACAAGACTGATGCCTTTTAGTAAGCAGCATCAGTAATATGTTTTTGATATCTAAGGAATATGCTACAAATGGAGTCAACAGTTGCAGAGGATCAAAAGTGTCAGAGGATGGTGATCTAGGGGCAGAAATAAACCACAGAATACAAGCAGGATGGAAGAATTGGAAAAAAATGTGTGGAGTACTCTGTGATAGGAAAATAGGGGTTAAGTTGAAAGGTAAAGTACACAGGACAGTTGTGAGACCGGCAATGATGTATGGAGCGGAGACGTGGGCAATAAAGAAGACAGAAGAGAAGAAACTGGATGTGGCAGAGATGAGAATGTTGAGATGGATGTGTCTGGTGATAAGAAAAGATAAGATACGGAATGAAATGATTAGGGTTACCACAGGAGTTGGAAAACTACCAGAGAAGATACAAGAAAGGAGACAGGTGGTATGGTCATGGCATGAGAAGAAATGAACAGTATATTGGGAGGATAGTGATGGAAATGATACAGGGAATGAGAAGGAGAGGGAGACCAAACGGAAGGGTGATGGAATGTATCAAGGATGACCCTTGATCAAAGGGGTTAACTGGTGAAGTGTGGGACAGAGGTAGATGGAGAACGCTGACCAGAAACATGGACTCCACATAAAAGTGGAAAAAGATGCAGACAAAGATGAAGAAGAAGTACCCCTATGGATTTAATCTAGAATACCAGCTTTACAGAAGGAAGAAGCTTTGATTATTCCATTATGCTGTGTTCCTTGGTAAAGATCTTCCTGTACAAGGTCTTTTTCAGGTGGACATATGGTTGGATATCTGAATTATTTTCAGAAAGCAGCATAGTAGTCTTCTTCTTCTTTGTCTGCATCTTTTCCCACTTCTATGTGGGGTCAATGTTTCTGGTCAGGTTTCTCCATCTACCTCTGTCCCACACTTCTTTTTCTTCTTCTTCTCTGTCTACATCTTTTCCCACTTTTATGTGGGGTCGATTTTTCTGGTTAGCTTTCTCCATCTACCTCTGTCCCACACCTCATCACCGGTTAATCCCTTTGATCGAAGGTCATCCTTGATACAGTGCACCCACCTTCGCTTTGGTCCCCCTCTCCTTCTCATTCCCTCTACCTCCATTTCCATCACTCTCCTCTTAATATACTGTTCATTTCTTCTCATGACATGACCATACCACCTCAGTCTACTTTCTTGGATCTTATACAATAGTTTTCTAACTGCTGTGGTAACCCTAATTACTTCATTCCGTATCTTATATCATCTTATCACCCCACACATACATCTCAACATTTTCATCTCTGCCACATCCAGTTTCTTCTCTTCTGTCTTCTTTATCGCCCACGTCTTCGCTTCATACATCATTGCCGGTCTCACAACGGTCCTGTGTACTTTACCTTTCAACTTAACCCCTATTTTCCTGTCCCATAGTACTCCACACACTTTTTTTCCAATTCTTCCATCCTGCTTGTATTCTGTAGTTTATCTTTGCCCCCAGATCACCATCCTCTGCAACTGTTGATCCTAAATACCTGAAAATTTCAACTCTTCAGTCTCTCTCCTTCTCCTTCTTTGTCTACATCTTTTCCCACTTCTATGTGGGGTTGATGTTTCTGGTCAGCTTTCTCCATTTAAATCTGTCCCACACCTCATCACCGGTTAATCCCTTTGATCGAAGGTCATCCTGGACACCTTCGCTTTGGTCTCCCTCTCCTGCTTGTTCTCTTTACCTCCATTTCCATTACTCTCCTCCCAATATACTGTTCATCTCTTCTCATGACATGACCGTACCACCTCAGTCTACTTTCTTGGATCTTATCTGATAGTTTTCTAACTCCTGTGGTACCCCTAATTACCTCATTCTGTATCTTATCTCTTTTTTTTCACCCCACACATCCATCTCTGCCACATCCATCTTCTTCTCTTCTGTCTTTTTTATTGCCCACGTCTCCGCTCCATACATCATTGTCGGTCTCACAACTGTCCTGTTTACTTTACCTTTAAACTTAACCCCTATTCTCCTGTCGCATAGTACTCCATGCACTTTTTTCCAATTCTTCCATCCTGCTTGTATTCTGTGGTTCATTTCTGCCCCCAGATCACCATCCTCTGTAACTGTTGATCCTAAATACCTGAAATTTTCAACTCTCTTCAATCTCTCTCCTTGTAAACTAACTTCCCCATTCTCGCCATTTTTCAATCCCGAATACTCTGTCTTTTTGCTGCTGATCTTCAATCCCCTATTTTCCATTTCCCTTCTCCACTCCTCCAGTTTCTCTTCTACTACCTCTCGCCTAGTGCTACGCAGTATAACATCATCTGCAAAAAGCATACACCATTTTCCGTTGCTCTCCTTATAAACTAACTTCCCCATTTTCCCCATTTTTCAGTCTCAAATACTCTGTCTTTTTCCTGCTGATCTTCAGTCCTCAATTTTCCATTTCTTTTCTCCACTCCTCCAGTTTCTCTTCTACTACCTCTCGCTTAGTGCTACACAGTATAACATCATCACCAAAAAGCATACACCAAGGAGACTGATTTCTAATACCTTGTGTTACTATGTCCATAACCAGATCAAAGTGATAAGGGCTCAATGCAGACCCCTGATGTAGTCCCACATTTACTGGGAAACCTTCTGCTAGGCCTATACTGCTCTTAACATTTGCCTTTGCCCTCTCACACATATCTTGGGTGATTCTTACGTATTTCTCAGGGACTCCCTTTTCTCTCATACATCGCTACAGCTCCTGACGTGGTACTCGATCGTATGCCTTATCCATGTCAATAAAGACCATATTTAATCCTTTCTGTTTCTCCCGATGTTTTTGTATCGTCTGCCTCAAAGCAAATATTGCTTTTACAGTCCCTCTTCCAGGCATGAATCCAAATTGTTCTTCACCAATTGATGTTTCATCTCTGAATCTCTTCTCAATGATCTTCTCCCATATTTTCATAGTATGGCTTATCAACTTTATGCCTCTGTAGTTAACACATTCCGGGATGTCTCCCTTCCCCCTATAGATGGGAATGATTAGGCTTCTTCTCCAATCCTTTGGCATCTTTTCCTGATTGAAGATCTTCTGCGTCAGGTCCCACAAGATATGTATGCTTTCCTCTCCAAGACTCTTCCATACCTCTACTGGTATATTATCCGGTCCTGCAGCTTTACTATTTTTCATCTTCTTTACTGTGGAAATAATCTAGAATGCCATCTTTGCGGAATAGAGAATGTTTGCTTATTCCTCTTCTTCTTCTTTTTCTGCACCTTTTCCCACTTCTATGCAGACAAAGAAGAAGAAGAAGATGTGGGGTCGATGTTTCTGGCCAGCATTCTCCATCTGCCTTTGTCTCACACTTCATCACCGGTTAATCCCTTTGATCGAAGGTCATCCTTGATAGAGTCCATCCACCTTCGCTTTGGTGTCCCTCTCCTTCTCATTCCCTGTACCTGTATTTCCATCACCCTCCTCCCAATATACTGTTCATCTCTTCTCATAACATGACCATACCACCTCAGTTTACTTTCTTGGATCTTATATGATAGTTTTCTAACTGCTGTGGTACCCCTAATTACCTCATTCCGTATCACATCTCTTCTTGTCACCCCACACATCCATCTCAACGCTCTCATTTTTGCCACATCCAGTTTCTTCTCTTCTGTCGTCTTTATTGCCCATGTCTCCACTCCATACATAATTGCCAGTCTCACAACGGTCCTGTGTACTTTACCTTTCAACTTACGCCTATTTTCTTGTCACATAGTACTCCACGCACTTTTTTTTCCAATTCTTTCATCCTGCTTTTATTCTGTGGTTTATTTCTGCCCCAAGATCACCATCCTCTGCAACTGTTGATCCTACATACTTGAAATTTTCAACTCTTTTCAATCTCTCTCCTTGTAAACTAACTTCCCCATTCTTGCCATTTTTCAATCTCAAGTACTCTGTCTTTTTCCTGCTTGTGACGGTGCAGAGAGAAGGTTGTGAATTCAAAGGCAGGATGCAATCAACTGAGTTAATTTATTATGGAACACTCTCCTTTATATACAAAACCTCAAGGCAACAGGAAATTACATGTTCGAGAAAATGACAGTGTTACATAGGTGACACGCAGACATGTTTATTCTGGTTCTTTTTAGTGCGATGGAAGAGCGAAGATACAAGCATAATATATACAAAAGGAATTATGTACAATTGTGTGACACACTGTTGGTACATGCTGATCTTCAATCCTCTATTTTCCATTTCTCTTCTCCACTCCTCCAATTTCTCTTCTACTACCTCTCGCCTAGTGCTACACAGTATAACACCATCACCAAAAAGCATACACCAAGGAGACTGATCTCTAATACCTTGTGTTACTACATGCATGACCAGATCAAATAGGTAAGGGCTCAAGGCAGACCCCTGATGTAGTCCCACATTTACTGGGAAACTTTCTGTTAGGCTTATACTGCTCTTAACATTTGCTTCTGTCCTTTCATACATATCTTGGGTGATTCTTACGTATTTCTCAGGGACTCCCTTTTCTCTCATACATCGCTACAGCTCCTGACGTGGTACTCGATCGTATGCCTTCTCCATGTCAATAAAGACCATATGTAATCCTCTCTGTTTCCCCTGATGTTTTTCTATCATCTGCCTCAAAGCAAATATTGCTTCTACAGTCCCTCTTCCAGGCATGAATCCAAATTGTTCCTCACCAATTGTTGTTTCATCTCTGAGTCTCTCCTCAATGATCTTCTCCCATATTTTTATTGTATGGCTTATCAACTTTATACATCTGTAGTTGCCACATTCCTGGATGTCTCCCTTCCCCATATAGATGGGAATGATTAGGCTTCTTCTTCATTACTCTGGCATCTTTTCCTGATTGAAGATCTTTTACATCAGGTCCCACAAGATATGTATGCCTTCCTCTCCAAGACACAGATGAGGCAAATAATAGCAATGGTATAGTTCTAGAAGAAGAGAATGAAATTAAAAGAAGGTGGGAAACTTATTTTGAAGGACTATTGAATGAGGAGAACCCAAGAACAGTATTTGAAGATGGACTCCCAAATAAGGCAGTTACCATAGGAGTGACTAAAAGAGAAGTAGAACAAGCAGTAAAGGAGATGGAAAATCGTAAAGCTGCAGGACCGGATAATATACCAGTAGAGGTATGGAAGAGTCTTGGAGAGGAAGGCATACATATCTTGTGGGACCTGACGCAGAAGATCTTCAATCATGAAAAGATGCCTGAGGAATGGAGAAGAAGCCTAATCATTCCCATCTATAAGGGGAAGGGAGACATCCAGGAATGTGTTAACTACAGAGGCATAAAGCTGATAAGCCATACTATGAAAATATGGGAGAAGATCATTGAGAAGAGACTCGGGGATGAAACAACAACGGGTGAGGAACAATTTGGATTTATGCCTGGAAGAGGGACTGTAGAAGCAATATTTGAGGCAGACGATAGAAAAACATCGGGAGAAACAGAGAGGATTACATATGGTCTTTATTGACATAGAGGAGGCATATGATCGAGTACCACGTCAGGAGCTGGGGAGATGTATGAGAGAAAAGGGAGTCCTTGAGAAATACGTAAGAATCACCCAAGATATGTATGAAAGGACAGAAGCAAATGTTAAGAGCAGTATAGGCCTAACAGAAAGTTTCCCAGTAAATGTGGGACTACATCAGGGGTCTGCATTGAGCCCTTACCTATTTGATCTCGTCATGGATGTAGTAACACAAGGTATTAGAGATCAGTCTCCTTGGTGTATGCTTTTTGGTGAGAGCGTTATACTGTGTAGCACTAGGCGAGAGGTAGTAGAAGATACTACTACTACTACTTCTATGGAA